>NW_005842815.1:84208-109592 GCF_000455745.1 Alligator sinensis | reverse complement strand
GGCTCTCCTACTCCCCAACCGCCCCCCCCTTCCCCCCCCCATTGCCTAAGCAGCGAGCATGACTGGTCAGGGGGTGCACCAGCAGTCTCAGCGGGTGCACATGCACCCCTACCTGTTGCCACTGTTAGGATCAGCTGCACCACAGAAAGACCATGACTGAAGTCCCATGTTCTACCTGAGAGTAAAATTGTACACAAAAAAGGTCTTTTCTTCCTTTATAATCACTGTCCCCTTGCATTCAGCACACAGCTGATCTTGACATCCAGACATACAATGCAAACATGAAGTTTTTCCTCTTCTTTAGTCAGTTATGTGCAGTGGACTTCTGGGTGGATACTGACTCAATGATTAAACTTGCTCATCCATAATAAGCTAAGGGTGAAATTGCATGTGACACTTAGACCATACTAGGGGCATGTGATGTCGGTTGCCTTATGGGTGGTACCACTTGTCGGTTAGGTAGCCCCTCCCTCGACTTGCCTGCCACGAATTTGCTGTTAAGTTCTCATGAGGGGGTTTCAGTGGAGATCTTCCCAGAGAGGCTCCCCGACATGGCTGTACTCACAGTTGTTAGGCGCAATGTTCCACGAGGCTCTGCCTCCCCTACACCCTGTCCACTCGCCAACCGGTCACGTGCTGGTCCTATGTTAGCCTCAGTCTTGTAGGCTTGCCCTGCAGTAGGCCTCGGGTGGAGGGAAGAGCACGCAGCTGAATAACTTAGCCGGCTCATGTCCCTTCTCTCTCTATTCTTTGGACTTCCCTCCTTTCCTTTATTTTCTTTTCTCCCTATCCTCTTCAGAAATAATATTCTCCTGGAGAGGAGCGGGATGCAGAGCCACCTCCTCTTCCCCAGCAGTCTCCAGGGGACTCTGAACCCCTCCCCTGCTCTACTTCTTCTAGGGGAAGCACCAGTCTCTCCTGGCCCGCCTCCAGCAGGGAGCTGCTGTGCTTCCCCTGCTCTGCCTCGGTCAGGGGCTCAAAGGTTTCCCCTGCCTCACATGCCGGCACTGCACGGGCTACGGCGTGCCTCTTCCCGGCGGGAGCCTCAGCACGCTGGACGTGCAGCCAGCCAACTCTCTCTCCCTCTGGCTCCCGCCTCTCCGCGGGTCCTGTTGGGGCTTTTAAACCTTCCCCTAGTGGCCATGCCGGCCGCCGCGATTGGGCCGGCTGCCTCCCGCGTGGGGAACAGCTGCTTAAATAGCCAGCATAATGCCGGCTCGCGCGGCTGCAGCTGCCGCCGCAGTCCCAGCTCCTGCGCCGCCGAATCTGCCAGAGGTAAGTTTCCCCCCTCGGGGGGTCTGTTTCCGGGCTTTGTGCTCTCCACGGTTTTCTCTCGCCTCCTCTCGAGCCCGTGGTGGCACGTCGCTGCCACAGGGCACTTAAAACATGAGCATCCATATGTTAAAGCTGAATAACTCACGTGAAGTGCTTTCTGGGCATCTCAGAGTTGCGTCACTTCAGGTAAGGTGCTGGGCTGTGCTACCTAACTTGTGTAGGATAACTTCAGTCTGCTCTACAGAGAAAATGAGCACATTTTGCAGTCCTCCAGCATCACAGGATGCATTCATTCCATTTCCCAGCCCCCTCCCCCAATAGAGGATAGAGAATAGAAGTAGAACCCCCAGGTGTCCTGGCTTCTAGCAATGACCCTGCTTGCCAACCCTCTACTGTTAAATCACAGCTATGCAGGCAAAAAATGGTATTAACCCTTAATATGTGACCGCTCATAGCATATTCTAACTTTAATACTGTTTAACGTTCCACAGATTTAGTATGGTCTATGTATAATATGCAACTTCACCCTAAATCTTCACCACAACATACAAGCTCCATGCTCTACTTGCAGCAAGAACCACTCCTCTCCAGCAGCAAGAACAGAGAGGCTTTCAGCCTACTATTTCCAAATGAGGCACATGAGAAGAATTATAGGAAGCTCATAAAGGTGTGGACTTAGTGCGTGTGTGTGTGGCATGCATCACAGCTTCTAATTATTTTCATCTAACTTTTTGTATGGCAAATTATTAAATATGTGACTTTACCTCTAACCAGCTGGTATTAAGTCCACAGGAAGAAGGTATTTTCAAATGCACAAGTAGCTGTTAGGCCTGTAATCCCCATTGACTTGTAATGGAAGTTAGGCTCTGCTCCGCCTTCGAAAAATCTCATCAGGAGAATCCATGCTAGTAAAGGAGAGCTGGGAGCACTTTTTCATAATTTAGTTAATGCCTTTGTATCTTCTAGGACAATTGTGTGAACAAAGTCAGTCGCCAACTCTCTCTGGGAACCAAGGGTTTTCTTCTGCTCCTTTTCCTGAGGATAACAGTGAGGGTAGATCCCATTGTGCACTGACTGAGCCACCTCCTTTGCCACAGAAGAAGACAGTAAGCAGAGCAGTTTCATCACCTGATGGCTTTTTCTGGGGCCAGGCCACTTCAGGTAGGAGAACAGCAAAACCTGCAAGCCCCAGATTAAACGTCAGTCACTCTGAAAGCAACATGTGTGTCCGAGAAGAATCTCCATTTTGCTATCCATCTCATCTAGGAAGCAACCACAACACATTCTCCTCCGCTGAGTCTCTGGAAAGAGTCTGCAAAGGAAATGGCCACTGGGGACCAACTTCAAATAAGAGCAGCAGTGCCTGCTTCCCAAACAGAAACATGCAGCTGTTCTCGTCCTCTCAGCTCAGTGTGTCCAGCCAGGTTTCCTCAGGCTCCAGCCTTCAGCTCCACAATCTGCTCAGCAACATTGACAGCAAGGAGGGGGTGTATGCCAAACTAGGAGCACTCTATGCCGAATCTTTGCGCCGCCTTGTCACAAAATGTGAAGACTGTTTCATGCGTGATCAGAAAAATGAGCTACGTTTCAGTGAGAACAACTGGTCACTCTTTAAGCTGACATGCAACAAGCCCTGCTGTATTTCTGGGGATGCCATCTATTACTGTGCAACCTGCTCCAAAGACCCTTCCACTACCTATGCAGTGAAGGTAATTTTACTTTCCGGCCTTTTTGTTGTCTCTCTGCTCAGTCATTTATACTGCAGTGTAACAAGAATAGATCCTGCCGACTGTATAAAACCACATTGTGTACTAGTGTCAGTTGGCACAGCTCTACTGGAATCCCTCTCTGGGAGATGAACTTTGGTGGAGTGTGAACTGCAAATGTAAAAAACAATAGATTAACTTCCGAGCCATAATCCTTCAAAAATGCCATTCCTTGAGGTCTTTTTGCATTATCCATTACTGGCACCATGACCAGATTACTGAATGCTCTTTGGAGAGCTCCATTGTTGTTTTCTAATAGTACTTGGCACTTACATGTTCAAAGCACTTTCCACCATGCTCCTGTGAGGGTAGGTGGTGCTATCTCTGTTTTATGTAGGACAGAACCAGGGCAAAGAAGCCATGGTATCCAAGTCAGTAGCAGAACTGAGATTAAGGAGCAGTTCCTGGTATCTAACCCACAGGCTTTCTCTCCTAAAGAGTGCTGCCTCTTTAGAATTCTAATACTGCTTCTGGGTGTAAGCAAAGACTGGAAATTAGAATATATGGCAAAACCTTAGTAGATTTTCACCAGAACATAAATAATTTCCAAGTAGACATGCACTAAATATAGTTACGATTTGAAAGCTTCTTTTAATTGATTCAGTTGTTACAAACCCTCTGAGGAAGTTTTAGTTTAGAGATATTAATTTTTAAAAAATGATACATTAGCAGTTAAAATTCTGGACAAACCAAACATTAAGACACCTTAACCATCTAATTTAATGGGCAGATCTATCATGCAGCTCTATAGATATTCCTGTTCCTGCTATTGTGTGATTGGGTTCTAAGCCTAGTTATCTCCTTGCTATAAGGAGATGATTATTATATAGAGGGAAACAGCCTTTTTTTTGTTCGTGACAGGTCTGCACTTGTGTCCTCACATGGAATCTACATTTATTTTGTGATCCTGGCAGAGTGTGTCACACTAACTGAGCCAAAGCAGTCAGATGGGGCTTTGCTTTACACTAGTGTTAGTGGAAAGTATATCAGTTTTCCAGTGAGCTTTCATTTTCCTTAATAAATTATAACTGATAGGCAATAATTGGGAAACGTAACTGCCCCTTTTCTATGCATAGTGTATTATTGTATTAATTTTTAAGCATGAAAATGGCTACAGCCCTGGGGTTAAAATTAGACTTGAAAAAATCTAACAGCTTGAACATTGGAGGTAAGCCAAGAGTCTGCCAAGAAGTTTGAGCCAAAACTTGAGCCAAGCTATTTATATTTGCTAGACACCCAGACACACACAAAAATAAAATGAATAGAGAGCTCCAGGGTCACAATGACTGCTGGGAAACCCAGCCAAAATGGGCTCTCTTTCGTGGTGTTTGTCTTCGTTCAAAGGCTCAGAGCGAAGCCAGCTGCAGATTCTTACCATCAGCTTTCATTGGCTTGTGTATTGTGTGTTTAAAATGTATGCAATGCACACACAGTTCAGTGATGTGACCAAGCAGGTTACACAGGAAAACTTTCACCATATTCTTCCAAATCAAAGCTTGGCTGTTCTGCCTGTATTAATTTGCCTCACTTGCATGTGCTTCCAGCTTGCATGAGCAACACCAATAAGATCGGATCCTGGTATTGTGGGTATATCTGTTTAAAAAAAAAAAAAAATTACTGGGAGGGGGTCACTAAGAAGAAGTGTTGCATACTTACAGGCATATTGGAGCATGAAAGCACAGATAATAAAAAGAGAGGTATAGTTTTTTGTCTGATATTATAATAATAATAATATTATAATAGTATAAGACGGATATTATACCAGTCATATTAAATGACAAAATATGTGTATAACAAAGAAAAAAGGGCTTATATTCACCTGGGGTGCTTAGGGTTCTCTTGCATCTGTTGCATTGATCTGTAGTAGACCCATGGGCTATGCTCCTGGAAATCATCTTTTAACAAAATAAATGTGCAGGACCACAAGACTGTTTTTATTCAGATGAGAGAGGACACAGTAGGCTTTGAATTGCCCTTCCCTGTACTACTTAGTCACCAGGGTTAATGACCTGCAAACTTCTAGATTCAGAGTATTTCCAGAGGAGTATAAAAATAAAATAGCCCTCAACCTCCTGTTTATTCACTTCTGGACTCATTTGCCATAGATGACAAAGCTTTCTTGTCTAGTTTTGCACACACGCGAAAAGAAAGAGTGACTTGCTCCAGGGTTTGAAACCTTTTACGCTAAGCTTCAACCTCGAGCAAGTTTGTGCATCTCAAGTGTAAGTAAATCCCTAAATAAAAAGGCTTATAATGGAAATGCTGAAAAGCCTGTAAGATTTGTGGAGCTAATGGATGTTGCTGGAATAAACCTATTTTTCTGCCATTATTTGTGCTGTCACAATGGGAAAGTTTCAAATAAAAAAAGATTGTGTGGATTGGATTTACATAAACTTTGACTTAGAGTGGTGGGGCAGGAACCACTTTGTAGCTCCATCTTTCTTTTAGTCATAAGTGTTAAGGGCCAGGAGAGAGGGCCACTGGCTTGAGTTGCCTTTATATAGGTACACCTTGTGGTTCCACTGCTGGAGCCTTTTGTGTGCTCTTCTGGCTATGTCGGTGCTTCAGCAGTAGAGAGCAAAGGACATGAAGGAGAGAGATGTGAAGAAAGAAGGTTCACTACAAGTAGACGAGACATAGAAGAAAGTTGTGTGTCTGAATGTAGTCCCAGAAGTCCAGAAGTCTTGAGAAGATCGGGGCGACGTATAGGGGGTGCATGGGGGTACATGTGCACCCCCTGAGAGTGCCGGTGCACCCCCTGTCAGGCCGTGTTCCCTGTTTAGCCGGCAGACGGGGGCAGGCGGGAGCACCAGTGCCCCCCTGCGAGTGCTGGCCGGGGAGCGGGGCTGCCAGCAAAAGCAATCACGTCGCTTCTGGTTTCTGACTGGTGACTGGAGGCACCAGACACCCATGGAGATGATAGTCACCACAAACCTGGTATTTTAAATATTTGGGCACTTAAAGATGCAGATAGGTGCCTAAAAACGTTTAAACATGTAGAGTAGTGTGCAGCCATGCTAACCTATGCAACTGTCCCTTTTTCTCTTCCCAGATATGTAAGACTCAAGAATCAAAAGCAGCTGCTTCATACTGCAGCCCCTCTGTACCAGTGCACTTCAACATCCAGCAGGATTGTGGGCATTTTGTAGCCTCTGTACCCTCCAGCATGTTGCTGTCTCCTGAAGTAGTAAAAGGCACTTCTCCAGATAGTCCCCGCCCTTGCCGTTCTGCCAGCGAACATGACTGTGTGGTAGTCATCACTCGCGAGGTGCCACACCAGACGGCAGCCAGTTTGGTGAGGGATTCTACAGCTTATCATAAAGCTAAGCCAGAGCTGTATGAGCGGCGTATATGCTTCCTGCTCCTCCAGCTCTGCAACGGCCTGGAGCATCTCAAAGACCATGGCATCATCCACAGAGATCTTTGCCTGGAAAACTTGCTTCTCGTTCACTGCAAATCTCCAACTAGCTGCAATAAAACCAAAGATGAAAAGCACTTGCCCAGACTCATAATCAGCAACTTTTTGAAAGCCAAGCAAAAGCCAGGACAAGTGGACTCCAAAATTAAAAAGAACCAGGCTCGGCTGGCTCCAGAAATTGTGTCTGCCTCTCAGTACAAGAAGTTTGATGAATTTCAAACTGGCATTCTCATCTATGAGCTCCTCCACCAGCCTAACCCATTTGAAGTGAGGGCTTGCCTCCGGGAGCAGGAGTACAGCCAAGATGACCTTCCCCTGCTCCCCAACATTTCCATTTACTCCAGGGGGCTCCAACAGCTCGCCCATTTGTTACTGGAAGCTGATCCAATCAAACGCATCCGTATCACAGAAGCAAAACGGATGCTGCAGTGTCTTCTTTGGGGCCCCAGGAAAGATTTAATAGACCAGCCTCTCAACCATGAAGAAGCCCTCCATAGTGCTCTCCAGAACTGGATTGACATGAAGCGGGCACTGCTGATGATGAAGTTTGCAGAGAGGGCTGTAGACACAGAACGAAGCATAGAACTAGAGGACTGGCTCTGCTGTCAGTATTTAGCTTCTGCAGAGCCAGTGGCTCTCTTCAATACACTGAAACTCCTTCAGCTTCTCTGACCTTAAGAGCATTTCAAATGCAGAAATAGCAGGGAGGAATTATGAAAGATCTTTCTAGGGTTCAAGTTTGTTCATGGGTAATGGTACACATCTCTTTCACATTCTTGTTTATAACCTACTAAAAACTGAGGATGAAGTTTTTTTTCTCAACACACACACAAACACAAATTGATCCATTTAAATAACAAGTTAACAACATAATTTTGAGTTCTGCACATTGCAGATGGAAAAGACAGCTACCTGCCAGGTTTGTGGTTTTGGTATGATTACTGCACAGAAAATAAAACCTATGTATGTATGTGCATGTTTCCTAATGAACAGGATGTGTTTGGGTTGATTTTAATGACAGATACATATTCACGTTGGAACAAAACTTTATTCCTCATAAAATAGGGAAGTTTGAGCCATAATCTAAGCTGCCATACTTAAAATGGTTTCCAGATTTGTAGCCCAGTTACTTGCAGCAAAAATTATAGCAGCATGGGGCAAAATGGCAGATAAAGAGAGCTAGTCACTGCTTGAGTTCTCAGACCTTGCACAGTGCTATCCAGATCACACACAACCAGCATGACATCCCCAGCAGGGAGTATGACTGTAAAGAACCTACCCGTCTTTAAAAGGTCATTTCATGGAATGCAGGTGTCAGTGCCAAGATTCCTGTACTTGTTATGAGCAGTCATTTTTGGCAGCCTTTTAAATCCCTCCTTTCTATAACCAGAATTAGCAGTTATTACACATTTTTCCTAGATAGGCTAAATGTTGTCACCAAGATCTTTTTTGGACAAAATTTTCCCAGTGTTATTCCATTAGTTTATCTTCGCTGCAGGTAGGAACAACTGGAGTATTAGTGCAAGCAAAGCACTGTGGCATCAGGCTACTTGAAGAGTCCAACACTGTCCCCCTTGTTGGAAGCTGAGTATGTGTTCTGAAATGTTATCAAAATCACTTCAACATGGCTTTATCTGGCAGTGTAACTGATTCAAGGCAGCAACCAGGCCTAGAGGCATAAAAAGCACGGTTTGCACCCTGAGCAAGCTCTGCAGGAGAGCAGAGCAGGGAGGTTCTGCAAAGTGCTGGAGAGGCAGGGGTTCTGAGGTCAGGTTGGGCAGTAGACTTACTTATACCAGGGATTCAAAAACAGTTCACAGCTGCAGCATGATATTCCTGCCCTGGCTGTTGTTCCTACTGCAGAAGCTTGGTGTCTGTGCAGCCAGCTGCTGCTGCAAGAGCAATGCCATGGTGCTATTGCCATAGTGTGGACAGGGAGGGGGATGCAGTTCTGGCACTCCTACTAAGTTGGTGTCCAGGATTGGCTCCCTGCTCACTCACCCCAAATTATGCTACTGACCAGGCCTTTTAGGCCTTTCTTTTAGGTGAACATCTAGTGATGGGCCACTTGCATGGAGTTTGCTACAACTGGTCTCCCAAGTGGTGCATTGACTCCCTTTAAAGTTACTGAGAAGGGAAAACCTCAGTTTCGGCTCCCATGGCCTGGGCAGGCAGGTCATGAGCAAATTAGTTTTCTTCTGGCATTGTTTTCTGTGGCCTTAGTTCTAAAAAGGTGTGTGAATAAACCCAAGTGTGTCCGTGTTTGTGCATTGCTAATCATGCATGGATGCCTTGTCTCTCCAGTCTGGTCCCTCCAGCACCTCCATTTTGTGTTGATTCAGCTGTCACATTTTCTTGAATCTTAGAGGGGTGTCTGGGGCACTGGGTATCTCTGTGTGTTTTCTATTTGTTCAGTGCCTGGCACAGCACAAATCAGAGCAGTTAGGGACAACTGAAATATTCATATCCATTGAAAATACCTCTGCAAGCAAAAAAAGTGCATGAATCAGAAAGCTAACTGCACCTTGTCATGCATCCACAGATGCATCACGAGCAGGTCCAAGGAGGTGATCCTTCCACTCTATGTCACACTGGTGAGGCCACAGTTGGAGTACTGCATCCAGTTCTGGGCGCCGCACTTCAGGGTCCAGAGGAGGACCACTCGCATGATCAGGGGGCAGCAGGGCAGGCCCTATGAGGAGAGGCTACGGGACCTGAACCTGTTTAGCCTCCACAAGAGAAGGCTGAGAGGGGATCTGGTGGCCATCTATAAACTTGCCAAGGGGGACCAGCAGGCAATGGGAGAGTCCCTGTTCCCCCAAGCACTACCAGGAGTAACAAGGAATAATGGCCGTAGATATCAGAAGGCACTACTTCACAGTCAGGGCGGCTAGGAGCTGGAACCAACTTCCAAGAGAAGTGTTGCTCGCTTCTACTCTGGGGGTCTTCAAAAGGAGGCTAGATATTCACTGAACCAGGGTCATTTGACCCCAGCATTCTTTCCTGCCCATGGCAGGGGGTCAGACTTCATCTGCTCAGGTCCCTTCCGACCCTACCAACTATGAAACTATGGTTCTAATAGGCCATAACTAGAACATATCTGGAGTAGTCACAGGTGCTCTGACTGAGACTCAAGGCCTGGCCTCTGCACCCACCTGCACTGCCACATCTCAGCCCCATTTGTGCAGTGGGATGGTGATGCTTTCTACTGGGCACTCTAAAAAGTATAAATTAAATGTGTTGTATGATGTTTAACTATTTATTCCTGTATCGTGGGTTGGAGTAGCACTTGAACCCCCATCAGGGCCTGTCATTGGACTAGATGCACACATGAAACCTCTATCATAGATTACTTAAAGAAAACCAGGAACAATCAAAATATCCTACAAAGTGAGGAATCAGCAGATTTCCTGTAAGGCTCTTTCAAAGCTGTTCATCTGTATAGGATCTGATTCAAGAAAAAGCTTATCTTGTTTATTAGCTATTATTACACATTTCCATGTTATTGACTCTACATTAGATTTGTTTCCTCCTGCCCTCTCTGTAAATCAGTAGTTCTATGCACTAAGGTGGCTGACTAGTTTTCATTAAAAAAATCGGTGGACTGTTCCACCCTCATTGCCATCCTGGCAAATCTGCGTTGACATAAGAGTTGTATGGCACCCCTTGAGTTATTCTTCCAGGGCCAGATCCTGCTATCTGATCGGGGATAGCATTGTACTTCATTAGCAGGCTTACAGATTTTAGGGAAACAAGCTACAGCACAAGAAAGGGTAGTAGTGTCTACCCCATGAACATGCTGCAGTCCTCTGTTACCCTTTTCTTTGGAGAGAGAGCTCCATATAGAAATATGGAGAATTCAGTGACTAAATCAAGTCAGTGAGAATGATGTTAAGAACATTCATGTGTACTTTCTTCCTGCCTTTGTTTATACCCAATTCCAGAGGTTTCTGTTTATGACTTTTAAATTATTAGGACTAGTGTACTGATGTTTGACTTTTTGAATCTGAATACCATCTTTTTGCGTGCTCTGTATTAAATGTTATCATTCAAACAAAATGGAGGGGTTGCACCTACTTACCCCCATGTTCCTGGGCAATGTTTACTTCCTCCTGGAAACAGGTGTTATGCACTTCTGTTGGATAAAAGAATAATGCAATATTGTTCTGCGGTTTTTTAAAATTTTATTTCTGTTTGTTTTGCAAGATTCCCTCAAACACACTGAAATTGCCTCATTAAATTGATGGTACTTATATAAACATATAACAAGTACTGAAACAGTAGCAGTTATTAAAAAGCTGTTTAAATGATTAGATCTAACTGAAATCTTGAGAAGCAAAAGAACAGAAAGTTAATTCCCAGTAATGGGCATTTTTGAGACATTTGGTCTACATACACATTCTTGCTTGTGGAATGTACTGAGCTCCAGAGTCTTTGACCAGAGACTTTTTTGCCCTAGTGGTATCTGGAGAGTGCATTCCAGCACTGCCCCAGCAGACAGGTCCCTAGGCTGAGAAAATGTAGGGCAATATGCACTTTCTCAGGTTCTTATCAGCTGCAGAGTTGATTAAGTCTGTGACTCCAAGGAAGAGAGGAAAGTGGGTATATTTCAAATGTGTATATGCACAATAGGTCTCGAAAGAAATTCGGTTACTGAGCACTTCTCTGCATACATATTTTCATTTATGGGTAACTCCATAGGATTATCTATGCATCTGGAGATTGGTCTCAGAATCCTCTAGGTTAACAGTGATTGGAGGATTCTGGGCACGCTATCTGTTTGAGTGGCCTCCACAATTGGGTAGTACTTCACTAAGGTCAGATTTGAGCAATAGGTACAGGTGTCAGTCACTTCAAAAGAAGCCTATGGAGTTGGCCTGAATTCTAGTGGAGTGGTCAGAAATGACTAACAGCTGCCCCTTCCCCTTTGGCATGTTCCTAGCATAATTTTACAAAGCTTGATATCCAGCTAGATAATCCCTGGACTCACATTGCTAAGCCTTTAGATATTTCAGCTATAGCTACAAAGTACCAAAGGGACTTACAAAAAGGCATGGTCCTGTGTAAGTAGTAGGCCAATACACTCTGATAAGGAAATTTGTTTATTCAAGTAGAATTCGGTGACCATGTGAGGCAAGAACCATGGATCCACCATGAAGGCTGGGAGCACACAGCTCTCCTTGCAGAGTTAATTACCACCAAAAATGTCACTTCCCTGGAAGGGTGGAGCAAGGAGCATGTTCACATCTGCTTAAAAGATAGGTCCATGAGAATCACAAGGGCAAGATTCAGATCTTACTACAGAACAAAGTCCCTGACAGCAAAGAATACCTTAGCTAAATCTTCAAGGAATATGAGGACTGCTAAGTGTGAAAAGGCAGGCTGGACATCCTGGGGAATGGTGGGGAACAGAAGGGGATGGCCACTTGGGCAGCAGTGACCGTAAGATGACTGAGTTCATGATCCTGAGGAAAGGAAGGAAGAAGAGTAGCAGAGTAAGGACCCTGGACTTCAGAAAAGCAGACCTTGACTCACTCTGGGAACTGATGGGCAGGAGCTCCAGGTGTGCCCCGAGGTGCATGTACAGTTGCTGCTGGCCACAGAGGCAGGCCAGGTCTCTGGACCCTGTTGTACCAGTTGCAGCCTCCTGGTTGCCTGCACATCTGGCCCAGGCTCTGGACAGCTGCTGCCTGCCATGGATAGTAAAGCACTGGAACAGGTTACCCAGAGAGGTTGTGGAATCTCCATCCTTAGAGGTTTTTAAGACCCAGATAACAACACCTTGGCTGGGATGATCTAATTGGGGATAATTCTACTTTGAGCAAGGGGTTGGACTGGACCTCCTGAGGTCCTTTCCAACCCTAATTTTCTATGTGTCTATGATTGGACCCTGAGGTGGGAATTTGAATGCTATTGTATAATGATCTTTATGTCCACGTGTATCCAGAGCATAAAACAAGAAGACAGCCAGTGCAAAGACATATGATAATACAATGAAGAAAGGTGAGAATACTCCAGGACATGGAGGAAAAGGATTGTAGTTACAGTGAGGTGAAGCTGGGAAGAGACCTGAGACAAGGCAAAAACACCCTCAAACCTGTGATCAAGGTTGTGGTAGAAGGCCAGAAGGTAATGACAGTAGTAGATTCCAGATGCACCCAAACAGTGGTAGAGTGGAACTTGGTCCTGAGGATGGATCAGTGTTGTGGACAGTTGAGCCATCACCACATGCTTACATGGAGAAACATGCCCCTATGATGAAGTGTGGGTGGCCCCAAGGGTGAGGGGTTATGTATGCCCAATTCTAGCCTGCGTGTTTCCAAAGCTTGTTTACCTGGTGATCTTGCTCAGACTGTGACTAGCTGAGGCTCCATGAAGTATTGCAGGCCATCACCCAGGACGAAACATGGGAGATGCAAGAGGAGTGTTTCCAGGCTAACCCCCTAAAAAGACTGGCTGGAGAGGCCCCAGAACCTCTGATGGCAGAGACCCCCTCAGCAAGGCTGGATATAGGCACCTTTTGAAGGATGGATACTTCCAGCTAGAACAAAGCTGGGAGGAGTGATTTAAATGCACATTTTGCAAGCACCTGGCCTGATGCGACAGAGAGCTACTAAGCCCAGACCTGGCGACAACAATCCCACAGTTTACAGGAAGAAACAACCTCCTCTACCAAATTGAGCAGGGAAAAATAGAAGGAGAGGAGGTAGAACAACTGCTGGTACCACAGTAATACTGATGGGCTCTACTGGAGATGGCTCATGAGTTACCCACAGGAGGACACCTGGGGAGAGGTAAGACCAAAGCCAGAATCAGGGAAAGATTATGTTGGCCAAGACTATTACACAAGGTTGGGGAATATTGTGCATTATGTCCAGTTTGTCAGAAGATAACACCCAACCATTCATCTGGGGCACCTTTGGTTCCCCTCCCTCTGATTAAAATGCCATTTGAGAGGGTGGTGGAGGACATCGTAGAGCTGCTGCCCAAAAGTAGTTTGAGGTACCAATCTATACATTTGAGGGAGAAGTTGCTGGACTCTTGCCTCAGCTATGGAGCTACTTATATTGATGATACAATTGTTTACACCTTGATAAACATCTAAAGGCCCTTTGAGCTGTTCTCCAAAAATTTAAGAATGACAGGGCTCATGGCCAACCCTGGCAAATGCATAATTGGGAAGGAAAAAACCCACTGCCTGAGTTTTGAGGTGGGAAGTGGGCAGGTGTGGCCACTGGTAGATCTCTATACTTACCAACTGCCTAAGACTGTTGGAGAGCAGGGGGAGTTGGGGAGAGGAAATCCCTGCTCACTCCCATTCCTTTCAGTGTCTGGGAGGCAAGCTGCCTCACTAGCAATGGGACGAGCCACAGGGGCAGCTGGAGCAGGGCAGCTGGAGAGCCAGTCCTGGCACAGCACTCCCAGGAAGCCCTGAGGTATGTCTGAGGGCACAGGGGAAATAAATTCTCTACCTCAGGAGATCCTCCAGGCTGAGGTGTGAGCAGGCCCAGAAATGAAGAAACAGGTGGCCAGGACCCTCAGGGCAGCGTAGGGGCTGGCCCCTTAAAGGGTCCTCCTGGGAAACAGAGTTCCCTAGAGGGAAAAGCCCTATTCAGGACCACTGAAGCTGGGCCAGGACATCTTGAGCAGTTTATGCCGCACAGGAAGAAACCTCCCTGCTGTACTTCCGGTCCACTTCCAGGTTTGCCGCTGAGCGTGTGGAAGGGCTGCCCCCCACACTCCTGTGGGATGCTCCTTGTGCCCCAGCATCACAGTGATCATGAGCTGCGCTGGTACCTTAAGGTATGTAGAAAAAACTTTTAAAGCCATGTCTATATCACTGGTTCTCCGGATTGGCACTGTATCTTCAGATTTGGATTTGGCTGAACCGAATCAGGGATGGTGATCCGAATCAACGAATCAAATCGCTGTCCCTGATTTGGCCCGAATCGGAATTGAATAGGGCCCACTTCACACACCCCTACTAAGAAGCAAGTGAGGGCTTTTTTAGGACTGGGTGACTATTATCAGAAATTCTTACCTAATTTTGCAGAACTGATGATACCTTGACTAAACTCACATGAGCTGCTGCCCCAGCCAAGGTGAGATGGACACTAGAGGCTGAGAAAGTTTTCCAAGATGTGAAGGAAGCTCTTTGTTGGTTGTCTCTTCTATACACACCAGTTTTTAATAAACTATTGTGGTAGAGACAAATACCTCTGACGTAGCCATTGGCGCAGTCTTGACTCAAACTACTGGGCACTCTTCTTGTCCTTTCTATCATCCAGCAACTGCACCCACGTGAAGAGACCTATACTACAATCGAGAGAGAATGTTTATTAAGCCTGTGCAAAGCGGCTAGTATTCGCTTTGGATTCGGCTGATTTGGGGGACAGTGATTCGATTCAGTGACTTCAGTGACTGTCCTGAATTGATTTGGCTGAATCTGATTTGGAGATTCAGCTGCTGTCGAATCTCTGAATCAGCCAGGCCCATCCCCCCAGCCCTAGGCTGCCCTGCCCACCCCAGCTCCCGGCACGTTAAAAAAAAATAACCCAACTCAATGGGTGCTGCTGGGTGGGGGGGGTGATGATCGCTACCCCCAATGCCCCACACTGCATGGGGGGCTCTGCACGAGCCCCGTGACCCCCTTCCCCCCTGCTCCAGCCCCACCACGGCTGCCCTGCCCAGGCCAGCTCCAGCCCTTTAGGGGAAAAAAACCCAAGAAAAGTCCTGCACTCACCGCTTCTGCCAGCAAGGGGCGATCTCCACTGCCCCCCACTGTCCTACACCACGTGACAGGCTCTGCACGAGCCCCCCGAGGCCGCTGCAGCAGCAGAGAGTCCGAGGGCTTTTCTCTGTGTTTTTTTTTCTTAAAGGGCTGGAGCAGGCCCAAGCGGGGCAGCTGTGGGGGGACTTCAGGAGTGAGAGTGGGGTTGGGGGGCTTGTGCAGAGCCCCCCATGCAGCGTGGGGCAGTGGGGACCCTCCCCCCACACGGCTGCACGCAGTGAGCACCAGGGCTTTTCTTCAAAGGGCCAGGAGCTGGGGCAGGCAGGGCAGCCATGAGGGGGCTGGGGGAGTGAGAGGGGGTTGGGAGGGCTGGCAGGGGTCCTCCCATGGTCCCCTGTCCCCTCAAAGCTCTCTGAATCTTTTCCAAATGTTCAGAGAGCTTTGAATTGATTCAGACATTTTAATTGATCCCCTGATTTAATTTGGATTTGGAGATTTGGCCACCAAATCGAGCCAAATCTCCTCACAATCGAATTACCACCCAAAGTTTTGCACAGCCCTAATGTTTATCTGTAAAATCAGTGGTAGAGACCTTAAGATATTACCTGTTGGGCAGGTGCTTTACCATGGTAACAGATCATGCCCCTTTACAGTGGCTCCAACAAATGAAAATGGACAATGTCTGGCCCTCTAGAAGGTACTTAAGACTGCAGCCACATTGCTTTAGGGTTGAGCATAGGCCAGAGAGAGACGACTTGAACACTGACTTCTTTTCCAGAAGGTATGAAGAAGGAGAAGCAAAGCACCAAACATTAACCCCCCTAACAAAGAAAGAAAAATGAGGGTGGGGGGAGGGGGGCGTAACAGGCAACCCTAAACCTGTTAAGAGACTGAGAGAGGAAATGAAAGAGGGAAATAGAGACGGGGGCAGCGGTACAGAGGGGATAGGTTGCTAATTAAGAGTCGCTTAAACAGGAATCCAGGTTTTCCGTTCACCATGGAAAAACATGGATTTTCTCCTTTTAAGGAGAAAAACATGGGAAACAGTGGGTTTCCCTTTGCAGGCTGGCAGAGTTCCAGCCTGCAAGGGGCTGCTTGGGGCTGCGGGGAGCGAGAGGAGGGTGATCAGGCAGAGAGCGCCACATGCATGTGCATATGCACACATGCACATGGCAGGCAGTGTAGAGAGCAGCTCCCACAGCACCCTCCAGATAAGTCTATGAGGAGTGGGGGAGGAGGGCAGATTGAGGCCCGCATGGTGAGGGAGGGAGGAAAGGAGTGGGGCAGGGTTGGGGATGGGAGTCTGTCCATCGGGTGATGCCTGGGACCAGGGTTGGAATACACAGCCACAGAGCCTGGCCAGCGTGGCCGCAGGGGGGCCAGCTGTCCACAGCTGCATGCACTCCTATGGGAAGGCATGGGGGAAGCACATGCTCCCCATATTTTTGTGTGGGGCAGGGGAAGATGAGATTCATAGATTATCAGGCTGGAAGGGACTTTGGAAGATCATCGGATCCAGCCCCCTGCACCAAGCAGGAAGGATAGCTGGGGTCAGGTGACCCCAGCAAGGTGACTGTCTAGTCTCCTCTTGAAGATTTCCAGGGTAGGTGATTGTACCACCTCTGGAGGGAGCTTATTCCACAATCTGGACACCCTGACTGTGAAGCTTTTTCCTAATGTTGAGCGTGAAACAGTCTTCCAGGAGTTTGTGGCCATTACTCCTGGTTTTCCCCAAGGCTGCCCTGGTGAACAGTTGCTCACCGAACCCTTGATGTACTCCCTGAGTATAGCAGTAAGCTGCTACCAAGTCCCCTCTCAGCCTTCTCTTTTCCAGGCTGAAGAGTCCCAGGTCCCTCAGCCTTTTGTCATATGGCTTGCCATGCAAGCTTCTGATCATATGGGTGGCCTGTCTCCAGACTCAAGCTTTACCACATCCTTGTTAAAGTGTGGTGCCCAAAACTGGACACAGTACTCCAGCTGGGGTCACACCAATGCTGAGTAGAGCAGGAAAATCTCTTCCTTGGTTTTGCTGGAGATGCATCAATTGATGCATGCCAGAGTATTATTAGCCCTGCTGGTTACAGCATCGCAATGCCGGCTCATATTCATACTGTGGTCTATTATTACCCCCACATCCCTTTCCTTCATGGTGCTGGTCAGTTTGGCAAGCCCGTAGGTGTGAAGGGGGTTGTTCGTCCCCAGATGGAGCACTTTACATTTCTCAATATTGAACTTCATCTGGTTCTGATCTGCCCAACTTGCTAGCCGGTCTAGATCTGCCTGTATCTGTAGCCTATGTTCAAGCATGACCACACTTCCCCATAACTTGTTGTTGTCTGCAAACTTGGCCAGGGAGCTCTTCACCCCCACATCCAAATCATTGATAAAGATGTTGAAAAGTACTGGACCAGGTACCAACCCCTGTGGGACACCGCTGGCCACTTCTTGCCAGGACAACACAGACCTGTTCATTAGGACTCTCTGGGTCCTACCCTGCAGCCAGCTTCCTACACACCTAACTGTCTCCCAGTTAATCCCACAATACTCCAATTTTATTGCAAGAACATTGTGGGATACCAGATCAAAGGCTTTTTGGAAGTCAAGATATACAAGGTCAACCTCCTTTCTCTTATCCAGGTGGTAAGTTACCTGATCATAAAAGGAGATGAGGTTCATAGATTCATAGATGCTAGGGTCAGAAGGGACCTTAACAAATCATCCAGTCCGACCCCCTGCCTAGGCAGGAAAGAGCACTGGGGTCAGACGACCCCAGCCAGATGCCTATCCAGCCTTCTCTTAAAGACCCCCAAGGTAGGGGAGAGCACCACCTCCCTTGGAAGCCCATTCCAAATTTTGGCCACCCTTAGCATGAAGAAGTTTTTCCTAATATCTAGCCTAAATCTGCTCTCTGTCAGTTTGTGACCATTGTTCCTTGTTACCCCAAGAGGTACTCTGGTGAACAGAGCATCTCCAATCCCTTGCTGCATCCCCCTAATGAATTTGTAGGCAGCTACAAGATCACCTCTCAGCCTTCTCTTGTGGAGGCTGAAAAGGTCCAGGTCCCTCAGTCTCTCCTCATAGGGCTTGTCCTGTAAGCCCCTAACCATATGAGTGGCCCTTCTCTGGACCCTCTTGAGTCTATCAACATCCTTCTTGAAGTACGGTGCCCAAAACTGAACTCAGTACCCCAACCGCAGTCTGACCAATGCCGCATAGAGGGGAGATATCACCTCCTTGGATCTATTTGTCATGCATCTGCTGACGCATGATGAAGTGCGGTTAGCTTTGCTGATGATTTCGCCACACTGACGACTCATGTTCATCTTGGAGTCCACTATGACTCCAAGAACCTTTTCTGCTCCTGTGCTGCTGAGAGGGTCACTTTCCAGCCAGTAGGTGTGCTGGATATTTTTGCGCCCTAGGTGCAGCACTCTGTACTTGTCCTTGTTGTACTGCGTCCTGTTATGTACTGCCCACTTTTCTAACCTGTCCAGGTCCAGCTGCAATTGTTCCCTACCCTCCAGAATGTATACTTCACCCCACAATTTAGTATCATCCGCAAACTTGGACAGAGTACACTTCACACCTACATCCAATTCACTGATGAAGATATTGAAGAGTACAGGTCCAAGATCCATTTTACCACCCCAGAGCAGACTAACAATACCCTGGAACAACCTGGGTAACAGGGATCAAAAATCATGCTCTCCTGAAGTAGCATACCTTTAAAACATTCAGAGGGTGCTTAGCACATGTTAATACCCTTTAATGGGTGAATGCTTCTGTTTTAAGTGTATTTATGCTAGTTTAAAGCAGGGGTGGCCAAAATACAGTCTGCTCCTCACACGTCCCTGCCTGTGGAATTGGCACCCATTGCAGGGACGGGAGGGGAGTGGATCGCAGTTCTGCCACAGGCCCTGGCCTCATGCTGTCCCAGCCCTGTCCCCAGCCCTGCCTGTCCATCTATCCCATTCCCAGATGCTGCTCACTGCCCACCTACAACCCCATCCCATCTGCCTGGCCAATCACACTCTGCCCGCGAGGGTCCAAGCTGGTCTTCATGGAGACCCCGCCTACCCACTCTGGTGCTCCTGGTGGTGGGTGCAGGGCAGATGGGCCCAGGCTGGATAGGATCAATTGCTTCCCCCTCCCCTCCACCATGCCAAGGTGGTTCAGCACCACCCCCAGCCCACAACACCCCACCAGAACTCTTGAAGTAGTCCTCCAGCCCACATAATTGCCCACACCTGGTTTAAAGGTAACCTGTAACACCACCCTTAGTGCTCTGGTTGCTACAAGAGAAGGAATTGAGAATTAACTGGAAACAAGGGCTGTGTTAACAAGAAATTATGGAAGCAGTATAATGTGAATGCCAGGAAGGGGCCCCCTCCCATTTATCAGCAGGGATCCCGGTTTTCTCTGATTAAAAAAACACAAACAGTTTTCAGATTTTGGAAAAATCCACATTTTTCTGTGATTAAAATGAAACACCACTAATACATAGATGTATATATAGTGGTGTTTCATTTTGATTGTGGAAAAATGTGGATTTGGGGTTACTTTTTTAATCTGAAAATTGGGGATTTTTTTTTTTTATCAGAGAGAACCAGGATTCTTGTTTATCAGCAACATCTAGCCCCCACTCCAAAAATATCTCTGTGATAGAGGTGAGCCCTTGAGCACCCCCAGCTGCACAGGTTGCTTCAATGGGGTCCCTACAAGACTCTGTGAAGTCTTCAGCTCTTCTGGAGCAGTATTGCAGAGCTTAAGACCCAAAAGATCCACTGACCTAGTGCAGGGGTCAGCAACCCCCAACACGCGTGCCAAGCATTTTTCTCCTTTAAAGGAGAATCCATTTTTAAAGCTCATCGATCATTTTTTAAAGTTTGTCCATGACCCTTTCATATATTCTTGCAACCCACTTTTGGGTCGCAATCCATGGGTTGAGAAACACTGATCTAGTCTGACCACCTGCACAACACAGGCCAAGGTACCTCTCCTGGGCATCCCCATGTCCGTTAACTAGAGCCAGTATTTTTTTTAAAGCCTTGATTTAAGATGTAAAGATTCTATCACATGCATATGTAACAGCCTCCCATCCCCTGCCACATACTAGCAGCCTTCCTCTGTAGCATAGTCTGCTCCCACTCAAGTTGTTTCCATTGCAATATCTCCAAGAACTGTGAGCAGCTCTTACTGTGACTGGCAGTAGCCACCCAGCACTGTTGTTTCTATGTGATTTATTGAACTCCAAAACACAATCATGATGCTAGTAGTTGATACCTGGGAGAGCTGTACAAATAAACAACAGCATTATTCATTGCAAAAGGAAAGGAGAGTAGCAGGGGTCAGTTTTGGCTTCCTAGGCTCTAAACTTTGGTGGCAATAGGAAGGCAAGGGGTAGGACAGGGTTTTTTTGAGCTCTATAAAGCACATAAAACCTGCATGCAGGATGAACAGACCTCAGGTCATAGATGGTAACAACAAACCCCCTCTAGATAGGTGTGCCGCTTCTAAAATGTGCTGATGTTTTGCCTTCATAGAGCCATACCAGCAAGGGAAGCCAACCAAGAAACCTTAATGTGAAGCAAAAATAAGCAAGGTAGGCCTTAGCAGAAGAATTACTCAGTAATGAGTGCACATCCTGTCAATTAAAACAGTTCTTTGGAAACCATACGTGACAGGAAGTAAAGGAATGTGCAAACACATATCAGTCCAATCTGTATGACAAGGAAGGTGGGGAACAATTGAATCCCTACACAGCAGGCTTTGTGCCATGCATAGCACAACAGCATCTGGTCCATCAATCATGCCAGCTGGCATAGATATTCTCCCTGTCTCCCACACATCTTGGATAAGTTGAAGCTATTCAGGGATCAGTACTTTTGGACATCAGTTTACCTAATTAAGTGACTAAGGATGGTCTCTGATTTCTTAAGAGCTTCGCCTTAATTTTTAGGAGTGAGTATGTTGTGAGAGGTCAAATTTCAATTCAAAGGGGTGTTTTTGCTCCATGTAACAACACCTGAGGGACAGTGCCCCCCAAATGAGCCTACCAGTCATCATTTCTCTTCTCCAATTACGTTCCTATCATAGTCATTGATGATAAATGTGCTAAAGGAATGTTAAACCTCCTGCTGCAGAACTTAACCCAGTCTCTCTCTACAGGAAATGTAGCAAGGTATATAAATAAGAATAGAAGAAGAAAAAAAGAAATGGGGCCACTAAGTATTGAGGGTGGGACAGAGATTAAAGATAATCTAGGTGAATAACTGAGCGAAGCTAATTGTTTTCAAACAAAACCAATATCAGCCTTCTTTATAACAACCCAAAACATTCACCCAAGAAGCAGGAAATCTGGGGTTTAGGCCCTCCTCTAGTTGAAGACCTTTAAACCTACATCTCTCTTCATCTGGGAAGTGGGAGCCCTGGGTTTTGATTCCTGTTGCCTGGACTCCTTATGAATCATATATTACATTAGCACTTGACAAAAACAGAAATAATCCTGACAGCAAGCCTGGTACACAGACTGTCCAGGTGAATTCCCTGACCCCTAAGCTCACCTAGTTAGTCTATATGGTGCAGGAACCTCCACTCCTCCAAAAAAAATTCCTGCCCAGGCATATGCATCGAAGGTCTGGGTAGCCCTTGTGCATGCACCATGATCCAGGAGGATCGATGGTTGCCACATACACATATGGTGCAGGAGTGGATTTTGGGGGTGTGCAGTGGTGCAGCTGCACCCCACTTTGATTCCTATTCCGCCCAAACTTTAAAATCAACTGCCCAGGAAGGGCAGTGTCATTTATATTCAGGCAGTACTGAAGGAGTTTACATGGGGTGAAGAATTTATTTTCTTGTTCACAGGTAGTGACTTCTTCAGTGAATTCCTTTTGGATTGCCCTTGGTGAGTGAGCTGATGTACTTTTTGTGGACAATGTTTGGATGTCCTTTGCACAGAGAGATGCAGCCTCATGAATAAGTGCTTCCTGCTGAGCAATGGCAAATGTTTAGCTTCAAGTAGGGCTGCATCGCACACTTCACACATGAGTTTTTCATGCAGTAGGTTTTCAAGACTGGCACCAAAATTACAGTTCTTGGACACAAAACAACTCAGATAGGTATGCTACAGTCCCTTTGCATGGCAGTTGATTGTGTTGGTTGAAATGGAGTTATGTCATTGTTTCAGATGGAGTTGGTGCAATGTGATCAGCAGCCTCTGTGATTGTAGCTATTTTTTGCTGTACCTCCCCACTCAAATTACACTACTGAGTACCCTGCTACCTGTGGGATCTGGACTCTTTACTGCTGACTGCTGCCGGTTCAAGATCAGGCCTCAAGCAGCAAGCCAGGAAGCAGTCAAAGGGCTCTGGCATAGGTTACCTGTGTTGTGATGTCATTAATTATGGCATTTTTAAAGTAGTCTCAGGTGAGGGCTTCATGTTATTTCAGGCCTGTATGTCTGTGACTTGCCGCTAGAGGGCTGATGAAGCCTGATCCCGCACCTACATCAGTCACCAGCCTTCTAGCGGCTGGTGCCAAGACTAGCCAGGATGTGGATAGAGTCAGGACTATTTGTTCCTAGGGGTGGGAGAGGAGGGGTAAGGGTGGCATATTGCTTGAAATGGAGAAGCCAGCATGAGGCCTGTACCTTCCCTCCCTCCACAGCCAGCAGGAGCCCAGCAAGAGTGGAGGGACGGAGGAATCTTGAAAAACTGTTTGAACAGGAGCAGGGGGAGAGAGAGTAAAGAGAAAGCAGTGAAATCACATCAGAGGGAAAAGATTTTTAAAAAATTAAAGGATTAAAATCCTGTATGTGTCTCAGTGAATTGGGATTGGGCTGGAAGAGGGAAAGTTGAGTTAGGGGCAGCAGAGGTTGTGCTGGCTGGGATGGGGAGGAGGAGGAGTAGCCAGGGCACAAGGCTTGTGCTCACTGCATGTCACAGGACACAGTCAGTCAGTGTATCCCATGCTGGCATGCTAGGCCAGGTGATACGCTGGATTTTGGGTCCTCAGGGTGCCAGTCAGTGTTGCCAGGTCCACAGTTTTCGTGCCAAATTGGGCTAGTTTGAAAATGTGGTCACGGGGGCTTTTTTTCAGCCGTGGGGGTTTTTTTTACATAATTTTCATTACAGTAATACCGTGGTTAACAAATCCTCTGGGAGCAAAGCTCCTTTATAACGAAGTCCACCGGCAATGAGCTCCCCGCAGGCTGGTGGAGTTCCAGTCCGTGCAGAGAGCTGGGAGGAAGCGGAAGGAAAGCGGTGAGCTGGGGGCATCGCGCCATGTACACAGCCAGTATGTGCACATGGCCCCAGGCCGCCTTGAGGACAGCTTTGGCAGAAAGGTGGGGGGGAGAAGAGGGGGATTTAGGTCTCTCTAGGGAGGGAGCTGGGCAGGGCTGGGGTTGCTGCCCAGCCAGCGGGTGCTTAAGGCCTGGGGCTCCTGTTCATGCCTCTGCTTGCAGCTCCGAGCTCGCAGGTTCTCCATGTGGCACCGCTGTTCCCAGCCATGCTGGATTGCACCTACCAGGCTGCAGAGGCCCAGGGCAGAGAAGCAATTGGAGTGAGGAGCGGTGAGCAGCCACCGTTCCCTGCTGCCATGCTTCCCTCCCCCGGGTGCCTCTGCAGCTGGGAACAGCCACGGGGCCGTGCAGAGAGGCTGCAAGCTCTGCACTGCAAGAAGTGGCACGGGCACGTTGTCAGGGCAGTGCCAGGCAAGCACCTTCTCCACGTGGCCCCACTGTTCCCAGCCATGCTGGATTGTGCCTGCTGGGCTGCAGAGGCACCCGGGGGAGGGAAATAGAGTGGGAGCCCGAGCCCACAGCCTGTGACTGCCCCGCGCACAGATCTGGGGGGCATGGGCCCCCCAGGAGTGCGTGCAGTAGCAGGGAGCTGCCCTGCCCAAGCCCACAGCAAGCAACAGGAGGGAGTGGGAACAGGGGGGCTGCAGACCCAGGTCCATAGCCCTGGCATCTGGGGGCTGCCTCCAGAAGGGCTGGGGGAGCAGGGGCTGTGGGTGGAGGGTGAGGGGCACCAGCAGGGCTGGGGAGGTTGGAGGGGGAGTGAGAGGCACAAGCAGGGCCAGAAGGGCTGTTCTTCTTTCTTTATTAAGCTCCTGCAGAGTGGGTAACAAAAGGGAGAGTACACAATGCACACAATAAACCAAAGAAAGCCTGTCTCCCTCACTGGGCCTACCTAAACAGTAAAAGTACAACAGCATACTGTATCATTATGTTATGAGTGACATTCATTACTGTAACTGTTTAGGAACTTAAAGCAGGGACTAGTGTCCATAGCATTCATTGCCTAGTGTGAACGTCAACATATTGACAAAAATGTGATTGTTTTCCATTTTTAAAAATTGTCTAGTTTTGAAGTGATCTTGGGCTGTAAATTTAGATGACACCTGGCAACCCTGGTGCCAGTAGCCCTGGGAGCCCCCTCAGGCAGATCTGCTGACTGAGGTGTCCCATGGAGAGATGTGCCCCTTACCCTCACCGCCCAGGAATTCACTCTGAACCCAATGAACACATTGGTTGTATATAATAAAGTAATAATAACAATAGTTAATAATAAAGCCAACCATTTAGATAAAATTTACAACTGCAACATTAGGTAGTTAATTCCAACACACTGGGCAGTCCCACTTGTGTTAAACAACCTCAATAATTACATTGACCTGGTTATAAAGTCCCCGCCCCGCCCCACCCCACCCCGGGTCCCCATTACTCAACTGATTTCCTTCTAGTCACAATCCACTTCTCATAACAATAAATGGCAACACAGCTATAACTATGATCCACCACTAGATAGCAGAGGAGGCTTCTGCTGCTCAAGGGAAAATGGTCTCCTTCCTGGTAACATAGCGAAACAGGCTCTGAACAGCAACTGCAGGGAATAGGCTCCCTTTTATTTCCTTCTGGAAATACACTTCCTGCGAACACTAGTGATTAGGTGTCCCCTTACACACCAATGCTAGTTTGTTTATTCACAACCCACTCCCTCTCTGGACTGTCTCCCCCTCCCAGCACATCCACCCTCGGACAGGGGCTTCCCTCTGCAGGTCTCTGACCCTGCAGCTCAAGCCTTCCCAGCTCAGAAGGGGCTTCCCTCTGCAGGTCTCTGCTACTTCTCCCAGCTCCAGCAAGCCCACTAGCTTGCTTATCAGCCCCCTTCCCCGCCTACTCTTTCC
>NW_005842815.1:76589-84177 GCF_000455745.1 Alligator sinensis | reverse complement strand
ACCTGTGTCCCTGGTTGCACAGCTCTGAACCCGGTGGGAAATCAGCTTCTCATGGGATGACACAGGCTCTCCCCTGTCCTGATGTCTGCCCCCACTGCCCACTCTGACCTGTCCCTGCCAGGTCTCTGCCTTGGAGAGGAGCAGGCACCTGCCCGCCTGAAGGGCACACACAGCTCCATGCAGCCTCACACCCATGGGCCAACCATATACCCCCTTCCCCACTCCCTCTAGTCCCAGTCCATCTAATTCAGCTGCAGAGCACCAGCCCCATCCCAGTGGGGGATGCTCCTGCTGCAAATATGCAGGGCACAGCGGGGAAGCGCAGGGCCCGGCTGAGCATCATGTGCTGTGAAAGACCATTCCAGGGTCATTGCTGGAGCAGGGCCTGGCAAGCAGCACAGAAGCAACCCAACAGAGCCCTGGCCCCACTATGAGCCAGCAATGCAAGGGACAAGATGTGAGTGTAGGGGCTCCACTGCACTGAAGACATGCAGGAGAGGTGGGGGTGGGGAGGCAGGGGGCAGCATGGACCCTGCATGGAGCTTGGTGGTGCACTCGCTTTGCATGTGAAGCTCTTGGGCCTGCCTTTGGCTGCCCCATCCAGGTTGCCTGGCAGGGCCTTGCACTCCGTACCCTCTTCACTGCCTGGTCCAGCTAGCTTTCCCTCTGAATTTTTCCCAGGGGGGCTCTGATTAGCAGGAGGCCCTGGGCCCATGCATTATTCTACGCCAATGTGCAGTTCCTGTAGTTGGCCACTGAACTTAGTCAGCAGGCAGTTATTGATAATATGCAACATGGTGTGTGTTTTGCCATAGCTACAAGCTGGATTGTTGCAAAGACCCCAATGGTGGAGGTTGGCTGCACACAGACCTTGCCCTGGCCAGAACCTATTCAGCAAGGCCCACTGACGGTGTGGCATGTTGAAGCCAGGTGGACAGATTGTAGGGTCTGTGATAAGGAACTTGTTTGGTGTTAATGCCAATCTCCATTCCTCGCACCAGAGAGTCTCCGCTGTGCAGCCCTGGTCTAGCAGTTTGACCACAGTGGGTGTCGTGGTGGTAGACATGCAGCAGGTGGATTTAAGACATCATGGTACAGCAGCAGGCTTGAATTGGCGTAGATCTTCTCCAGTAACTTGCTAGTTGCAACTTCCCATTGGATATGAAGGGAAACAATGTTGCTTAGGACTGGGAGCCATGGTAGAGGGGTTGGTCGAAGAGTTCCTGAGATGATGTGCATTGTCAAATGTAGTATTGCATAATGAGTTTGGTGTGTGATGATGACCAGACTGGTATGCAGTCCTCTGCCACAGAGTACAAAATGGTAAGAGCTGACATCCTTAGGGTTGAGGCTTTTATGCCCCATGATGACCCAGCCAGCTTAAGTTGGTTGTTGCGTGTCTTAACTTCCATTGCTGTCTTTTTCAAGTGTTCGTGATAGCTCAGTGTCTGGTCTACCATCATGCCCAGGTAAACGAGTTGTGATTTGTGCCTCAGCCTTTGGCCATTCAGGTAGATACTCAGTTCCCAGACAGCATGGGCAGTGTGTAGGTGGAAAACGCTGGAAATTGTCTTACTGACTCCTGGCTGGAGGTATCTTGTCTTGCAGTAGTCAGACAGCTTTGCAACATCACTGTTCAGAGTATGTCCTAGCTCAGAGAAAGTCCGGGCCTGGAATCCAAAGCAGATGTCATCAGCACAGATGAATTTCCATGACTGGGTTTGTGGCAGGTCATTGATGTAGAGGTTGTACAAGGTCGGAGCAAGCACAGATCACTGAGGCAGTCTGTTGGTTTGTCTTCTTCAAGTACTTGTCTTCTCCGCAGTTGCATCAGCTCGCCTAGGTCTGCACAAATCCTTTAAGGTAATGTAAAGCATTTTAATGTATTTATTTAAAGCATTTTAGTTAAAATGAAATAAAAGACCTGAAGACCATAAAGACTCTCATGTCATATGTTAATGAATTGTGGGTGAAGGTAGAGGGCTGGGTCCTGGGGAGCCCCCCTCGCCAAGCCCAGCTGGCTGGGCCTGCACCAGCTTGTTCCACTAAGCCCCCCAGCACTTGCTGTCTCTGGGGAAAGCTGGGGGGAGTAGGATTGGGTTGGGGTAGGGGTCATGCAGACTAAAATGGGGCTGCTGAGGCGTGGGGTTCCATGAGTTCCCGTCCTGGCTGGAGGAGCGGGAGGGAGCCGGCAAGAACCAGTTGCCTGCAACAAACCCTGCTGAGCCACCGGTGATCCCATTCCAGGTGGGCAGGTTTAGGGGCCCCAGCTTTCCTCTCAAGTCCTCCATGGTCCCATCCATCCTTGGAGGGAGTGGGCTGGTGTGTGGAGCTCAGGCAGCTGGCTTCACACCAACTACCAGTGAAGATCCCTGCCAAACAGGACCTTAGGCCCCCCACCCCATCCCAACCCCACTAGCTTTGCTTGGGGCTGCCTGTAACTTTAAGCTTAATGCAAAGTGTGGGAAAACTTCAATTAAATTCACTTTACCTGAGGTTAATTGAAAGTTTCACACAGGGACATGGCCCTTTTCCCATGTGCTCCCCTGGCCTGTCAAGTGAAGGGGGGCAGCTTTCCCTCAAACAACATCAAGTCTGGTCCCGGATGAGAAGAGCTATGGAAAGCTGGAGGCGATTAGGCACAGGAAGCATGCTTCCCCATCATCTCAGACAGGATAGCCCCCAGGTCCCAGGACTGGACCATTGAGAGGCCATAAGACAAGGCCCAGGACCCAGGGGGAAAATGCTGCCCCAGCTTCAGGACCCTGATGCACTTAAGTCTGGCAGCCCTTCACTCAGCGTGGAGCCCCTGGGAGGTGAGCCTGGAGCCAGGGAAATCATCCTTTCCCTAGCCCCAGGGTTTCCCTGCAGGACTGAACAGCTGCAGGCCCCAGGGTCCTTGCGCCGCACTTTCTCCAGTTGATTGAGGCCCAGCAGCTCCATGCTCAGCATGGAGCCTGGGGCAGAGAGACCATGTTGCTGAGACAAGCAAGCTTCCCCCTGCTGCACCTTTTCCCTTGAATAGCACCCCAGTGACTGTGCCTCAGTATGGAGCCCCCAGGCAGTGAGACCTTGCAACTGGACTACGTGATCTCTGCAATTAAATATGGAGAGGACTGTTCTCAGCATGGTAGACCACTAGAGATTTGATGGGTGGGAAGGGGTAGAGTGGTTGGGACCTGTGCATCCTGAGATGCTGGAGGAATGAAAGTAAGACATTTTATTTCTGCAGCGCGTACATGCAATACCGTGGAATGACCTGGGCAAAAGGAATCAAACGCAAACCTCAGCTGTAGTAGAATATCTTTGAAACGTTTAGAGGGTACTTATAACAGTTTAGGACTCCTTAACCAACGACTGCTCTCATTTTAAATGCCTTTATTACATTTTTAAGGTAACCTGTGCCAAAACCTGAAGTGTGCAATACCGTGTGACGAAATGTGCTGTCCCTTTAAGGCCATACAAAACAAGGTGCCAGCAAAAAAAAGTGTACTGTCTTTCAGAGGTTTATGAGAACAAGAATTGAAATGAAGGGGAGGGGGGTGGTAACAAAACCTTTTATTATTAAGCATGAAGACCTGCTTCAAACTTCATAGTAGTTTGGGGTCAGAAGGGAACTGAATAGATCATCTAGTCTAACCCCCCCGCCACTGACATGAACGCACGCTGGGATCACACAACCCCAGACAGGTGTTCGTCCAACCTTTTTTTGAATTTACCCAAGGTAGGAGCGAGGACCACCTCCCTAGGAAGTTGGTTCCAGATCCTAGGCACCCTAACAGTGAAATAGTGCCTCCTAATCTCTAACCTGAACCTATTCTCCAGCAGCTTCTGGCCACCGTTCCTCGTCACCCCAGGTGCTGCTGGGGAGAAAAGGGCTCTACCTATTTGTTGTTGATCTCCCCTGATGAGTTTGTAGGCAGCCACCAAATCCCCCCTCAGCCTCCACTTGCTGAGGCTGAACAGGTTCAGGTCCCTCAGCCTCTCCTCATAGGGCCTGTCCTGCTGCCCTCCAACCAGGCGGGTGGCCCTCCTCTGAACCCTCTCAAGGCAGGCCACATCCTTCTTAAAGTGCGATGCCCAGAACTGGATGCAGTACTCCAATTGAGGCCGGACCAATGTCGCATAGAGGGGGAGTATCACCTCTTTGGACCGGCTTGAGATGCATCTTTGGATGCATGACAAGGTGTGGTTGGCTTTGCTGGCTGTGGTCTGACATTGGCAGCTCATGTTCATCTTGGAGTCAATAATGACTCCAAGATCCCTTTCCGCCTCTGCGCTTTCAAAGGGGGAGTTCCCCAGCCTGTATGTATGCTGTGGATTCCTTCTCCCCAGGTGCAGCACCCTGCATTTATCTACATTGAACCCCATCCTATTACCATCCGCCCATTTCTGTAGTCTGTCTAAATCTAATTGCAGCCTCTCTCTCCCTTCGAGCATGCCTACCTCTCCCCACATCTTGGTGTCATCAGCAAACTTGGACAATGTGTTTTTCACCCCCTTGTCCAAGTCGCTGATCAAGATGTTGAACAGTGTAGGCCCCAGGACAACTGCTTCAGCTGTTCCATGTCCAAGGGTTTATCTCCTAATTCCCGCGCTCACAACACTATCCTTTAGAAGGGATGATCTCTAAATTCTAATCTTTCATTTACATATCACAACATCTTCCCTGCTAAACAAAGACATAACCATTCACATATATCAAATTCCATAATCTATACTTTCACCATGGCAATGCTCCAGATTAGGGGTGTCAAACATATGGCCCATGAATTTACCTGGTATAGGTCACCATCAAAGTATATTTCTGCAGTTTTATCATCAATCTTTGAATCCTTATGGCACAATAATTTAGAGGTTTGCCAAATAAAGCTATCAGGGGATTGTGATCTGTTTCAACTTCCACTGTCTGCCCATAAATGTATTGATTAAATCATTCACAAGCAAACAGATCCTAAAAGCTCCTTCTCGGCCTGTGCTCATTGGCAACACGTAGGGGGTGTAGGGCAGTGCACCCACTATGAAAAGGTGCTCGCTGATGGTGTCTGTGGGTAGTCGCCAACCCCTGGTCGGCGTTCACCACTCCCTCCCTCCCCGCACCGCCAACAGCACCAGCAGCATCTGCGGGAGCTCTGCACTTACCGCTCCCATGCTCCTGCCACCATGCTCCTGCCACCGCCATGCCCCGCCCTCCCCCCCCAACCACCAGGGGCATGAATCATTCATGTCTGAGTTTATCTAGTTCCTGCATCAGTCAGCAATCCGGATGCATATGCCACTGCTTGCTAATATATGTTGTGTTTCTGTAAAACACTGTGCCTAACCAGGATTGTGATACATCTGTTAATATTCTTACAGGCTTTCCTGGTGTGTAGAATTAGGTGTGCACTGATAAAGATTTTTTGGGCCAATACCAATGGCTGATTATTAACCAGTCACATCGGCCTATACCAATCTGATTGCCGATATGCAGCCGAGTAGCTTGGAGGGCAGCACCTGGCTGGTAGGTCTGTTGTGGGGAAGAGGCATGGGGAGAGGGAAGGGCTGTGGGGAGGGCAAATCGAGATCCCCACAGTGAGGGAGGGAGTGGGGCTGGGGCAGGGCTACCCAACAGGTCTGTCCAAACTTCTAAGTGGCTGGGGGATGAATGCTCTCTGGGCTGTCCCAGAGGGAGCCACACTCACAAGTTGCTCCAGCAGGGGTTGCATGCCTGCAGGCCACACCAGGGTGAACCATGGGCTCCTGGGCCACACTATATGGGTTACCTGCCTCTCGTGGGCAGGATCTCCCAACCCTCATTGCAGGAGCACACATCCAATCTAGGCATACCCCTTCCTAAAGCCCTGCACTGTCCAACATGCCCATCTAGTGCTCAGGGCCATAACCCACTGGGTTTTCCACAGACCCAGATCTGTCCTATGGGCTGGGAGTTGAGCACCCCCGACTTAATCACTCACAGGCCATATGCAGCCCATAGGCTGCCAGTTTGACAGCCCTGACATACAGTGGTTTTTGGGCAGGGTTAGTTATCTTGTAAAGATTATACCTAATTTAGCTCCAGAAGCAGCACCTTTAAGGACACTTGTAGAACTTAAAAATGGGGACTTGGGGTTCAGAACGGAAAGCATCATAAGGAAGTCTGAAACAGCAGTTAAAGCAAGACCTTGTGTTGCGGCTCTACATAGAGTTGCATTGATACGCCAGTCCATATTGTATCAGCACTGATGAAAGAAAATTGACATTACCTGCAATTGGCTTTTGTTGGCTGATGTGGCCCATAATGTCACCAATTAATGTCACTGTGGCAGCGCACCTGTGGGTGCTTGCCACTTTAAGGGCCTGAGTAGGCTGTGAGGTAGCCTGCAGGTGGCTGCAGAGCCCATCAGACGGTCACATGACAATGAGGAGGCCGCCTGATTGGAGCTGAGCTTCAGAGCCTCAGCATAAGAGCAGGCCCTGAGGGGCAAAGCAGGCAATTGCTGTGGGGATGCTGCTAAGTTAACATTGTGTAGAAGGGGCTCCTCTGCACTCTGAAACACCTGGGGGTTCAGGGTAGGAGCTATGGGGAAGGAGGAGGTTTCTGGGGACCCAGCAGGCTCCCAAGCCCTGGGGAGAAGCCTTCGGGCCTACGGAAGCGCGAGGCCAGCCTTGCAGAAGGGGTTTGGAGCTGTGGGCTTACATGGAGGCTAGGCAAGCCCCTGGTTAGAACTGGCAGGGGTGAGACCAGGGGCTTGGGTGAGCCCAGTTGAGCAAAGGGATTCCTAATGTAAGATCTCTGGGCCAGCCCAGGAAAGGATGGCTTTATGGTGGGACTCAGCAGGGACACCTGCTGAGTAGGAAGGTCAGCTGCTGCTGTACTGATGCCAGGGAATCCTGACTGGTCAAAGCAAAGGGCTGAAAGGCCAAAGGGCTACTGCAAGGGGCAGGCCAGGGTTGCAGAGAGCTATCTGGCACCCTGACTGGCCTGGAGGTGGGTCCAGAGCTGGAAACAGGCTGAAGGTCCCTTCAATGTGGAGAACATCACTGCCAAAGGGAGGATAGGCTCAGCTGATCAGCAGGCTGAAATGAGGGAGGCTGAAACCCAGCCGCCTGATAGGAGGAATCTGAAAAAGAGAGAGATGGGCCCAGTGAGAGGCAGTCACGAAATGGAGGCTGCAACAGAGGGCCCAGGGGAGAGAGCAGCCCAGGTACAACATCCAGGAGCCCAGTGAGGAAATAAGACCAGGGCAGGTAGGCCTGCATTGGTCCTGGGGAATGACCTAAAACTACACCCTACGGGGGAGGATGGTGTGGTGGGGCAGTCCTTGGGAAATGCCACACCATAGATTCATAGATGTTAGGGTCGGAAGGGACCTCAATAGATCATTGAGTCCGACCCCCTGCATAAGCAGGAACCAGCTAGATACTCATCTAACCTCCTCTTGAAGACCCCCAGGGTAGGGGAGAGCACCACCTCCCTTGGGAGCCCATTCCAGACCTTGGCCACTCTAACTGTGAAGAAGTTCTTCCTAATGTCCAATCTAAATCTGCTCTCTGCTAGCTTGTGGCCACTATTTCTTGTAACCCCCAGGGGCACCTTGGTGAAATA
>NW_005842815.1:70964-74928 GCF_000455745.1 Alligator sinensis | reverse complement strand
TGCGTTCTTGACTAATCGCCTGAGTTCATTGAGATCAGCTTTCCTAAAGTCTAGCACTTTCACCCTACTAGTTACCTTACCCACTCGACGTCTTATGGTGAATTCTATTATTAGGTGATCACTGACCCCCAGATGGCTACCGATCTGGAGGTCCCCTACCATGTCATCCCCCGTTGCCAATACCAGATCCAGTATGGCATTCCCCCTAGTGGGACCGTGTACCTCCTGTGTCAGGTGGAGGTCCTATACACAGGTTAGAAACCAGTGCCTCCCTAGTGAACAGTGAGTATGAGGTGCCGGAAAACCTCAGCCCCTGCTGCCTTGCGGGTGACCCTATGGAGGGGAAAGGCTAAGGGAGCACATCCTGACAGAAAAGCAACAGGCTTGGGCAACAACATGGAGGCCAGGAGGGTCTGAGGCCCGAGGGTCTGAGGCCCAAGGCCTGAGAGTGAGGCTTGGGTGACCAATGCAGGGACCAAACCAGGAGGGCCCAAGGCCTGAACAAGTGAGGCTTAGTGGGGGTCCAGAAGAAGAGCGAGGTCCAGGTATGTCGACAGATGCCTGAGGCCTAAGGGATGTAAGGCCCTGCAGCCCCAGTGAGGAGGTGGAGTAGTGGCCCTAGAGAGGGGTAGAGTGAGAAGGGCTAGGAGCCTAATGAGAGGCAGGAAGCCCAGAGTGTACGTGCATGAGTAGAGGGGACATGAGGCCAAATTTGGGCAGAGGCCAAGTGCCATCTGTGAGGCATGGGACATGGTCAAGGAAAAGTTGAAGCCGTGTGTAATGCCCTAGGCATCAGGGCATTAAATGAGCAGCCTCCCATATCTTACAACTGATATTATTACATCGAAGTGCGGCGGGTGAATTGGGGCGGTCTGCCCTGGATGGGTGGGTGGGCGGCTGGTACTGCGACTGGCCCTGGGATGGCCCCATGTCACAGCCACATGCATGCATGCAGCTGGAGCATGCATGTGGCCAGGAGTGCAGCCTGACAACTTGGAGAGCAGTCTCCAGCTGGTAAGTCTGGGGGGGGGAAGGGACATGAGGGGGGGAAGGGGCATGGGGGAGGAGGGCAGATTGAGGCCCCCACAGTGAGGGAGGGAGTGGGGCTAGGGCTGGGGCAGGCGCTGCACAGCTGAGACAGGGCATGGGACGGAGTGGTGGCTTACTCCTGGAGGAGGCATGGGGGGCATGTGCCCCCTCCCAGCACTGCTGCCACCTGGCCCAGTCCGAGCCTGTGAGTGCTGGGAGCTGCATGTGCACCACGCTATAGTAGTAGACCAGCTGGGCTGTACTCCTTGCCACCAAGCCAAAAACAGTGCCTTTGCGATCCATAAGCACCCTGAGCACCCACTGCTGCTGTCGGCAGAGGGAGGGCATGGGGCGGGGGTTCCACCACCCTTCCTCATACCTGACAAGTGCCACACACCCACATCCTATGCCAACCCCACTCATTTACACACACCCAACATACCCTATTGCCCCCCCACACAGCCACATTTCCCCCTTCCACACACCCCACCATACACATGGCACCCACCCCCCCAGCCACACCCCACACATAATATACAAGAGTAAGACTTTATTTTTGAGTTATTATGCAATCACCTCTATATACACTATGCCAAAACAAATCATGACAAATATTTTTGTAATAAAACTAAAATATGTTATAGTAGCTGTTTTAATTTTTAGTGTGTGATTTGGGGGTTTTTTTCTGGTTCCAAGATGAAAACCCTCCCCTCCCAAAAGGAGTATGTCTGGGGCAAGGGGAGGGACTTCCAGTGCCAAGGGTCAGGGAGCAGGGGGTGGAACTGCTGGTCCCAAGGTGGCAACTGTGGGCAGGGCACCTATCAAAGGGTAGGGCTACCCATGTGGCCCTCAACAGCTCACCAAAACTCATTAAGCAGCCCTCCAGCCGAAATAATTGCCCACCCCTGGCTTAAACTTTGGGTGGACCAGGAATCAAAGCAGGGTGCATCCTCAGCAGTGCCCCCCCCCCCCCCCCCCCCCAATCTGCCCCTGCCTTGGGGTGTCCCACATATCTCCCTGCCCTCAGTAGCACAGCCTGCCTCTGAATGGGCATACAGCTGCCTGCCACTTGGGAACTTTTGCCAACAAGTAATCAAAACACATGTTTTGTGCCTGTAGTAGAGGACCCCTACCTCCTGCTACTGGGAGGAAGCAGGGCAGAGTTACAGTAGGCAGGTTGGGGAAAGACCGCTTATAGGGAAATGGGCTGCATGCTGCAGACTGTTTGCATTTAGGCAGGTAAGGAACCCCAGTGCTGCTAACAGAGCAAGCATAGCTGGCAGGAAGCCTAGCTGCAAAGGCATTAGGGGCAAACGGCTTGGATAGGGACACAGGGCTCAGCCTGCAGGCAAGGGGCAGGTGAGGCTGCTGTTTGGAGATGAGAGCAGTGCCTGGGTCCCGTTTCCAAAAGGGGAGGAGAAAAGGGCCTTACAGAGCCTGGGGCTAGGAGCTCAGATTGATCCTGACCATGCAAGAGGAAGGGTCTGTGCTGGATTCCTCAGAGAGCTAAGTGGGTTTAGTATCATATAGCTTTCTTTCTTTAGAGCTGTGTTAACTGGAGGTCCAGGCTGTGGCTATGGGGGAGGCATGCACCAGGGTGCCAAGGGGGCACTGTGTTAAGCCTTGCATAGGGCAGGGGTGTAGTGGGGCTGGGGCCAGGGAGCCAAAGCCCATGATAGCGGGCTGAACTGAGGGCCCCAGTGAAATAGGGGCCAAGGCCAGAAGGTCAAGGCTCGGACAAAGAGATTAAGGCCTGAGGGGTAGAGAGCATGGACAGGACTGGAAAGTCCCACAAAAAATAATGACAGTGACTCCTGTGAGGTGTGGGTGTGACTACAAGGGTGGTTGGAAGTTGCAATTAATGGCCCGAAGGTGGGTTGAGGGCATGGATAGAGCCAATGGGGTCCAGTCAGCTAGGCCACATGTGGCTCCAGGGGGCATATACTTGACGACTTTGGGGAACAGCCTCCCAAAGTAAAATACAATTTTGATCAAGGCATGGCAAGTGGAAAGGTAAGGCAGTTACTCTGTAGAGTTGAGGGAGATGATTAGTTTGATCCCTAGAGGCATTATGGCCACTCTTGGGGGCCAGTCCTGTCACTGTGCCCAAGTGTAGAGCAACTGCCAGAAGACCAGGGGACACATCTAACTTGTCTGAGTTTGGTGATTGTTGTAGTAACCCTTTTTTCCTACATGTGACTCTGGCCCCTAGTGTGGCAAAAATGTCTCATGATCTCACTACACAAAAGGCCTCACAGCTGAGAACTGCAAATTGTTTCTTTTTCTCTTCTTTCTTCCTGCATTAGATAATCAGTAGCATAATAAGGAACAGTCCGAACAAATGTTCGGTTTGCGATAAGGCTGATTCCTGTGGGAACACAAAGATTAGTTACTGCCTGCTTTGCACATAAATTTTGCAACCCTTGTTACTTGCTCGTTTTAGGACTACGCATGTACTAAACTTTGCAGAAAACTGTAGCAAATCACAGATTGCCACAATGGAATCTTGTTCATGAGAGGTATAAAAATGTAACTTCGGGCGTGGCTAGGGGTCGACTCGGCTTTGAGCATTGAACTCCCTTGTCAATCTGTTTGCAAACAAATAAACTCGAGATGGATCCAGCCTGAGCGTGTGTGACTCTCTCCTTGAGGTATATTGGAAAAGCCTCCAGGGGCACGAAACTAGCCTTTTGTGCAACAATTTGGCGAGCCAGCCAGGAATAGCCCTTGGACCACCCCGGGGTCAGACGACAAGACCAGAAAAGGTGTCCGTGAAGTGCGCGCCAGACCCCTTTTGGAGTCTGTCACGGGCACTGGAACCATGAGTCGGGACACCCGGGAAGTTAAAGGCTCTCCCTTAAATGAGTCAACCAGGCTAAGTGGGTCTGAAGAGACGGCGCCAGGGTGTTGGCGGAGTAAGTATTCGCTTTCCTTG
>NW_005842815.1:69996-70902 GCF_000455745.1 Alligator sinensis | reverse complement strand
GTCTGAACATTAGCCCCGGGGACTTTGTTCATTTAGAAACATGAGCCGCTGACCAGGTTGGGACTAAGGCTGAGTCTAGCCGCCCCGATTCTGCCTGACAAGGTAGTGTCGAACGCAAGGGGGCTCAGCTGGAACCTCGTGACCCAGTGGACAGGTATCTGAGTGATTTTGTATATTGGTTGACACAATGGGTTCGGGTAGCTCCCGAGAAGAAAACTCCGCAACCCCATTAGGATGCATGCTAAGAAACTTTAGTAAGTTCAAAAGGGATTACGGGGTAGAAATGTCAAAAGATAGATTAATTACTTTCTGTCAGGAGGAGTGGCCATCATTTGGAGTGGGGTGGCCGGATGTCGGTTCTTTTGATGTGAAATTGGCTAATGTAGTGTTAAGTGTGATAACAAGGGATGGTCATTGGGATCAGTATCCGTATATAGATTGCTAAGTGAGTGCTGTGATGAATCCCAGTCCCCCATGGGTACAGAAGTGTAAAGGAAAAATGTGTAAGATGTTGTTGGCAAAAGACGCTGGGAAAAAGCCCCGAGTCCTCTCTGATTCTGGTAGTGAAGTAGATCTGGCTCAAGGGTTAAGGCTAAGGAATGAGGCTAGACCACCACCGGACCCAAGGCGCAGAGCAGAGGCTAGGACGCAGCCAGGCATAGACCAAACGGATCAGGAAGAGATAGCCAGCACTAGCTACTCTAAGACAGGCATAGACCAAATAGATCAGGAAAAAACAGCCGGCACAAGCTGCTCTAAAACACCTCCCCCGTATGAGGGAAAGAATGTGACAGAACATGACTCTTTATCCCCGACTGCCCCCGAACCTCCCCAGACCCATTGGAGTACTCTCCAGTCTGACCAGCCCCCGCTTCAAGAACCAAGATCAACTCGAAATCAGAATCC
>NW_005842815.1:69472-69980 GCF_000455745.1 Alligator sinensis | reverse complement strand
GGTGGAGGGGACACTGCCTTTGTTTACGTCCCCTTTAACACCTCAGATTTATTCAATTGGAAAAATCAGAATCCCTCATTCAGAGAGGATCCAGAGAAAATGCAAAATTTGTTCCGGTCGGTTGGACAGACTCATCACCCCACCTGGGCTGATGTTCAAATGATGTTACACACCCTTCTAACCTCTGAAGAGAGGCGTTTAGTACAGGGAACAGCAGACCAGATAACTGAGGAGCGCTTGTTGGCGGGAGAGGGAGGAAATATGCGGGACATATGCCCAATTGAGAGTCCCGATTGGGATAACAATTCAGCAGTTGGAAGACAGCGTAACAACACTTTTTTAGGAATTATAGTGGAAGCCCTGGGTAAGGCAGTGCCACGGGTGACCAATCTTTCCAAATTGTATGAAGTCCGTCAGGGAAAGGATGAATCTCCCTCGGTTTTCCTGGAGCGCTTGTTTGATGCCTTTAAGAAGTTTAGTGATTTAAGCCCTGAAGCCATAGAAAATC
>NW_005842815.1:66872-69376 GCF_000455745.1 Alligator sinensis | reverse complement strand
ATAAAGTTTATGGGAATCGAGATCAGGTGGCAGAGAAGAGAGAGGAAAAGCGTGGACAAAAACAGATGGCAATGCTGGCAGCTGCCTTAGGCAAAAGCACAAATACCGGTGGGGGATGGAAGGAGAAACCTGTGGGGGGGCAGAAGAAAGGAACAGGCTGATTTAAGCCTGACGAATGTGCATATTGCCGAGAGAAAGGACACTGGAAGAGGGATTGCCCTAAGCTGAAAGACAAACAGAAGGAAAGTCAGCGGGGGGGCCGCCAGATGCGGGTGGACTCCTCGGGGGATGATTCAAGCTGAAGGAGACCAGGATCTGAAACCACCACCCTGTGGGCGCGTGCTCGGAAATATCCCATGGTGACAATAAGGGTCGGTGGCAGAAACTATGAGGCTCTAGTGGATACTGGAGCCACTTTTTCTATGATCCCTGTAAAGCCCCCTTTAGCTAAAGGAAGTGGAAAGCATGTAACTGTAGAAGGCATTGAAGGAAGGCAAATTAAATTACCTGTGTGTAAGCCTCTCCTCACAAAAATTGGAAATAACACGTTGGAACACCCAGACTTCCCATGCCCGCTACAGGCCCGGGAAGTCCGGGTGAGGGTGATCCCCTGCCCTCCATTAATGCTGACTTTCTGAAGGAACATCTTGAGAAGCTGGATACCTTCAAGTCAGCCGGCCCTGACAATCTTCACCCCAGGGTACTCAAGGAGCTGGCGAGCATCATAGCCCAGCCTCTAGCATGGATCTTTGAAAACTCTTGGCGCTCTGGTGTAGTGCCCGAAGACTGGAAGAAGGCCAATGTGGTGCCTATCTTCAAGAAAGGGAGGAAAGTGGATCCGGCTAACTATAGGCCCATCAGCCTGACTTCTATCCCGGGGAAGATCTTAGAAAAGTTTATTAAAGAGGCCAGCCTTAATGGACTGGCTGATGTCAACATCTTAAGGGATAGCCAGCATGGGTTTGTTGCGGGTAGGTCTTGCTTGACCAATCTCATTTCCTTCTACGACCAGGTGACCTATCACCTGGACAAGGGAGAAGAGATTGATGTCATATATCTTGACTTCAAAAAAGCCTTCGATCTGGTGTCCCATGATCGCCTCTTGGAGAAACTGGCCAATTGTCGCCTTGGGGCCTCCACAATCCGCTGGCTGGAAAATTGGCTCCGGGGTCGGACCCAGAGGGTAGTAATCGATGGAAGTCACTCATCGTGGTGTCCTGTGACCAGTGGGGTCCCCCAAGGCTCTGTCCTTGGACCCATACTGTTCAACATCTTCATTAATGATGTGGACACTGGAGTCAGAAGCGATCAGAACTGGCCAAGTTCGCCGATGACACCAACCTCTGGGGCAAAGCATCCACACCAGAAGACAGGCAGGTTATCCAGGCTGACCTGGACAGGCTCAGCAAGTGGGCGGACGAGAATCTGATGGTGTTCAACGCCGATAAATGCAAGGTTCTCCACCTTGGGAAAAAAAACCCGCAGCATCCTTATAGGCTCGGCAGTGCTATGTTGGCTAGCACTATGGAAGAAAGAGACTTGGGGGTCATCACTGACCACAAGATGAACATGAGCCTGCAATGCGATGCGGCGGCTAGTAAAGCGACCAAAACGCTGGCTTGCATCCATAGATGCTTCTCAAGCAAATCCCGGGACGTCATTCTCCCCCTGTACTCGGCCTTAGTGAGGCCGCAGCTGGAGTACTGTGTCCAGTTTTGGGCTCCACAATTCAAAAAGGATGTGGAGAAGCTTGAGAGAGTCCAGAGAAGAGCCACGCGCATGATCAGAGGTCAGGGAAGCAGACCCTACGATGACAGGCTGAGAGCCCTGGGGCTCTTTAGCCTGAAAAAGCGCAGGCTCAGGGGTGATCTGATGGCCACCTACAAGTTTATCAGGGGTGACCACCAGCATCTGGGGGAACGTTTGTTCACCAGAGCGCCCCAAGGGATGACGAGGTCGAATGGTCACAAACTACTTCAAGACCGTTTCAGGCTGGACATAAGGAAGAACTTCTTTACTGTCCGAGCCCCCAAGGTCTGGAACAGCCTGCCACCGGAGGTGGTTCAAGCGCCTTCATTGAACACCTTCAAGATGAAACTGGATGCCCGCCCGTAAAACCAGGGCTCGAATTCCCAAAGGCCCCTCCAAGGAGCCGAGACTGTGTCAGAAGCCAAAGGAATTCAGATTTTAGAAAATATTGATCTGTGTGTGTGGGCGGATAGGACTCCGGCCCGGGCAAAATACATTACTCCAGTCAAGATTCCCCTGAAAGAAGGAGAGGGTCCTGTGTGTGTGAGACAGTATCCTCTGAAGAAAGCCACCCGCACGGGTTTGAAGCCGCTGATTGAAAAATTCAAGCAGTATGGGTGGTTAATAGAGGGATCATCCCCCTTTAACACCCCAATTTTGGGGGTGCCCAAGACAGATGGCACCTCCTTTAGGTTGGTGCAAGACCTGAGAGCTGTAAACAAAAAGATTTTAGTGGATCATCCTATGGTTCCAAA
>NW_005842815.1:58758-63047 GCF_000455745.1 Alligator sinensis | reverse complement strand
ATTGTGGCAAAAATGTCTCATGATCTCACTACACAAAAGACCTCACAGCTGAGAACTGCAAATTGTTTCTTTTTCTCTTCTTTCTTCCTGCATTAGATAATCAGTAGCATAATAAGGAACAGTCCGAACAAATGTTCGGTTTGCGATAAGGCTGATTCCTGTGAGAACACAAAGATTAGTTACTGCCTGCTTTGCACATAAATTTTGCAACCCTTGTTACTTGCTCGTTTTAGGACTACACATGTACTAAACTTTGCAGAAAACTGTAGCAAATCACAGATTGCCACAATGGAATCTTGTTCATGAGAGGTATAAAAATGTAACTTCGGGCGTGGCTAGGGGTCGACTCGGCTTTGAGCATTGAACTCCCTTGTTGATCTGTTTGCAAACAAATAAACTTGAGATGGATCCAGCCTGAGTGTGTGTGACTCTCTCCTTGAGGTATATTGGAAAAGCCTCCAGGGGCACGAAACTAGCCGTTTGTGCAACACTAGCAGGTAACACCCTATCTCGATCTGAGCCAAACAGCCCAATGGCCTCCAGCCTGGTTTGAGATGGAGGTTTGCATGCTGGGGCCTGTAGTCGTCTGCAATTCTACCTCCTTACTAATGATAAAGATCCCAGGTCTGCATTTTACTGGGCTTTAGGACAGCCTGGTACCTTGCAAATTAAGTGTAATGGCAGAGTCTCAGCAGCCAACCAGAACTGCCTGGTATGTTGTGAGGCACAGAGTCAAGGGATGCTGTTAAAATAACCAGAAGGGAACAGGGCATTTCATTACCTTTAAGAAGATGAGACCCTGAACGTTAACGTGAGCTACAGTCTAAGTAAAAGAACAAACAAAAAAAACCCCCTTCCCCTACACACGCTGGCTGTTCTGACAGTTTGTTTTCTAATCCACCTGCAAAATGGTGGTGAGGACTAGCATTTTCATTGAAAGCCTGCTGATTAATCCTCACAAAGGGCTAAAGAAGTAGTTATTTTAAAAGTCTATTTTTATGGATGGGGAAATGGAGGCAGCAAGGTTAATGCTGAAGTATTTATAGGCATCCAATTTTAAATCCTCTAGGCTAAATTTCCAAGGTGCATAGATTCATAAACATTAGGCCTGGAAGGGACCTCAGAAGATCGAGTCCAGCCCCCCAGCCGAAGGCAGGAAGTCAGCTGGGGTCATAGGAACCCAGCAAGATAAGCATTCAGTTTTTTCTTGAAGGTGTTCAATGTCGGTGCTTGAACTACCTCCGATGGCAGGCTGTTCCAGACCTTGGGGGCTCGGACAGTAAAGAAATTCTTCCTTATATCCAGCCTGAAACAGTCTTGCAATAGTTTATAACCATTCGACCTAGTCATCCCTTGGGGCGCTCTAGTGAACAACCGTTCCCCCAGATACTGGTGGTCACCCCTGAGTCTGCGCTGTTCCAGGCTAAAGAGCCCCATAGCTCTCAGCCTCTCATCATAAGGTCTGTTTTCCTGACCTCTGATCATGCGCGTGGCTCTCCTCTGCACTCTCTCAAGCTTCTCCACATCCATTTTGAATTGTGGGGCCCAAAACTGGATGCAGTACTCCAGCTGTGGCCTCACCAAGGCTGAGTACAAGGGGAGAATGACATCCCAGGATTTGCTTGAGAAGCATCTATGAATGCAAGCCAGCGTTTTGCTTGCTTTACTAGTCGCAGCATCGCATTGCAGGCTTATGTTCATCTTGTGGTCAGTGATGACCCCCAAGTCTCTTTCTTCTGTAGTTCTAGCCAGCATAGCACTGCCGAGCATCTAGCAGCTCCCGTTGTTCTGAGTTGGGCTCCTGGGGGGGAGGGGGGAGTCCCTGTTGTTCTTGGTGGGAATGAGTACTTAGTTTCTATCAAACTTGAACCCTGAGGTCTAAAGTTAAAGAAATGACTCTTTAAGCAAGTCCTTTCTGGTTAGTTTTCTTTATTTCTTCCCCCCCCACCCGGCTGTGTTACAGGCAGGACTAGCATTTGAGGCTTGTCAATCCTTAGTCCTGCACCAAAGCTTCCTAGCTGTGTAGCTCACTCTGACATGTGTGGCCAGAGGGGGAAGTAATTTCAGTTTTTGCCTCCTGTGAAACCTGCACTCCACAGAACAATCCAGTGCAGACTAACATGGAGCAGAGGCACAGCTGTGTGGTTCTGCAGTAGGGCAGGGGGGTGGCAGCTTCAGCTGGGTTGCTCATGGAGAGGCCAGGCCAGCAGTACGGGGGCTGCTTTTTCTGTATTCTCCTTTCCTCGTTCATGCTCCGGGCTGGTACCCAGGTTGCTTTCCTGTACATATGCCACTGGTCACGGAGGGGCAGTGGGCACGGGGGGAGGGGATTCCAATGACTGGAGGTACCTCAACACATGGGCAGCCCAGAGGGACCTAATTTTCAGAGGATAAGTGATTGGAACCTCATGGAAACCAACCCCCTTGAAAGAGGCTCCCATGGGCCTTCCCCCATCCCACATTGCTTTGTAATTCTGATAAGGACAGAACTATAGGGCCAGAGGGGAGCCCTGCTAAAGCCCCCTTGAGTTGCACCCAGAGAGCTACAACCACAGAGCAACACAGCTAAGGATTGTGCTGCTCACAGATGGGAAAAGGGCTAAAGTGGCATGCACATGAGCAAGAACATATGATGATAGATGGAGCCACTTTTTGGGGTCAGCTGAGATGAGAGTGGCAGGAATGGGGTATTAGTGAGATCAGTGTGAGCTGTTCCCTCCCCTGCCAGTCATGCTCTGTAGACATCATACACATGGAAGCATGAATGCAGCTATGGAGCATATACAAGTGTCAGGCATGTATGAGGAAACATAAAGACGTTTATGCTGGGCATGCTGAAGTTGGACATGAGGTACAGAATGAGCAGGGCACCGTGGAGCTAAATAGTGAAGGGCTTTAAAGGGAAAGACTGGGGAGATCTTGGCTTTCCCAAGCTTTGCCACTGACTTTCAGTGGGACCAGGGTCTCCCCAGTGTTTGAGGAGGTGAAACCACCGGAGGGAACTGTTGTATCGGCAATCCTAGCACTGCAAGACTATGCTAGTAAATGTGAGCAGGAAAGAAATGAACCAGTCTCTGCTCATGAACCAGTGTTAATGGGCAGCATGCAGCACTCATGGTTATTGGGCAGACCAGCAGCCAGATCACTTGCATGTGCTCTTGATCACCAAAGTGACTCTTTCCTCTCTGAGTTTGTGATTCCCCCCCCCATATATGTTAGCAGCAGTTTTGAACCAAACTTCTGGACTCCTAAGGAACTTGACTCATGGTTGCTGTTAGTCATGTAAGCATTTTCCTTTGTACTGTGCCTCTGAGTGATTGTCTGAGTACATAGAGCCTTCAGGCAGCAAGTCATCTGTGCATGTCACCAGGCATGTGGTTTGGAATAGCTTTTGTGTGGCCTGTGAGGGGTTAACATGCCGCATGTGAGCTCCTGCTCAGCTTCTTTGCTCTTACTCCGGTGATGGCTGGGGTCTCTGGGTTCCCCCTTCCTAGGGTGCAATAGGGGAGGCTGGGCTGCCCATCCTGCACATGCAGCAGGGGAGGGTGCTGGGCTGCACAAGGAGAGAGCCAGGCTGCCTGTGTTGCATGCTGCAGGTGGGTGGGCTATCTACACAGCATGCACAGTGGGGAAGGGAATGCTGCGTGCATGGTAGAGGGAAGCCAGGCCACCTGTGCTGCAGGATGGGCTGCCTGCACCATGCATGTGGTAAAGGAACTGTGCACGTGGTAGGGGAAGCTGGACTGAGCATGAGATAGGTTAGCTGACCTGCATGCACAGTAGCGGGGAACTGGGTTGTGCATGCAGTGGAAAGTCTTTTGGGGGGCAGTCCCCCTAGCAAGTGCCCCCTGGATCTAACCCACATTTCATGCGGCCCCCAACTGCCCAGCAGTTGGACAGCCCTGACCTAAACGGGGCTTTTAGACATTTAGCCATCCTGAAGCAGAGTTATGCTGTGTTGTGCCAGGGACCTTGTGACTGGAACCCAGGAGAGGCTTTGGACTTCCCTGAAGAAGCATCTGTTGTGGGGAAGAGCTCACTTCACTAGTGATGCTGGGAGTTAAACAGAAGCTAGAAATAAAGTTAATAGTGATCATTCTTTAGGATGCCTTCCCTAACCAGTACGACCACCTAACTTAAAAAGCCCTTCATTTTTCATAGCCAGCTTAGCAGACTTGTCCTAGGTTCATACTCAAAAACTGAAACCAAGTACTGTATTGTGATGTGACAGGATGACTTGGACACAAAGGAAATCATAATGAGCCAACTCCTGTTTTGTCTCCCTCTTT
>NW_005842815.1:51156-58675 GCF_000455745.1 Alligator sinensis | reverse complement strand
CTTTCCCTATTCTTATAGCTAGTCACTGGCAGTTGACTAGTTACAAAATTCAACCTGAAAAGAATATGAATATTTAATAAGGAGGGCAATGATACTGTGGTCCAGACCACCTAGGGGACGTGCAAAATGTTCCACCCCCTGGGTACAAAGGGGAAACTGGGCAGCCCTTGCCAAAGGGTCCACCCAGGTTCAGTGGCATGCCAATAGATTGGATGCAGGGATCCTGGTGGAAGGCTGTAATGTGTGTTGCACAGGAGATTAGGCTGGAGGCTCACAGTGCTCCCTCCTTGTGGTGGAAATAGGAGTCCTACTACAGATGATTGACTTAATGAGCATAGGCAGAGCAGGCAACCTGACCTAAAGCAGGTAATGTCTCAGTTAAAGAGGAGGCCCTTGCTAATGATCTCTGGCTCCTATGCACTGTTCCTGGTGATGGTTTGGGTGAGAAGCATGGAGACAGAAGGCAGGGGAGAGCTATTGGCAAGGTTCACTTCTGTGTTGCTCTCTTTGCTAGCAGCAGCAGTGAAATGCAATACAGGAGAGGGAAGAAGCTGATGTAGGAGGTGCACAGTAGCCAAAGTGCAGAGAAACTCCTCATTTCCACAGCAACCATGATGTATGCAATAATGAGCTGAGTCAGGACCCAGGTCAGGGCTTTATACAGCAACCTTGTACACCAGGATTTTGTAAGGTTGCTTAGAAAAGGGTGAATCCGGTAATCGGCTTCCACCATTACTGCCCAGCACAAGAAGCCGAACACCTGCCCTGGGTAGAGGCCGTGCCACCAGGCTGAGAAGGTGAAGGTAGCCAGCAGAGGCTGGGTTGGGCTGCGCTGGAAGATGAGTCTCCTCAGCCACTGGGCAGTACTCCTGTTCCAGGTCCTGGTGAACAAGGCTATCCTGTGTGTGGTCTCCAGGGTCCACATAGCTGTGCCTGAGAGGTCTCCATGGGTAGGGTCATGTCCAAGAGCCAGCCCAAAGCCTGCTGCATTGAGGAGAGACTCATCGAGGGCCCAGTGAGAATAATAGGCCAGTCTGAAGAGCAGAGATGAAATCCACACAACATACACACAGCCAAAGCGAGTACAATATGCCAGGCTGGTCAGTGTGCCCTCATGCCCTCTCATAGCCAGTCTCAGAAGCTGCAGAGTCAGAGCCCAAAGACTTTTCTGGCCAGCAACCCAAAGGGACTGCGTGAAGTATGGTAGACTTGAGCACAAGATCTGGGCCTGAAATCTCTTAAAAGAGCACAGGGGGCCTCCTAGCAGGGCAGGGAAAAATAGCAGGTAGCTGCAGAAAGGTAATGCTCCCAGCAGGGGCTCCTTCCTCCTCCTGTGCTCAAAGGTCACTGTCACTGTCCCTTCATGGATGTCCAGAGCCAGTGATGTGACCTTCTGGGTCAGCAGCATGAGAGAAGAAAGAGCAATCGATAGCCTGAAAAGGAGATGAGTGAGTAGGGCCTTCATGTATGGAGTCTGTTAACACCCCAGCCTGTGAGGGGCTGCCCTCAGCTGTTGGCACTTTGCTCTATGCATCTATGGTGCTCACAGGGCCCCTCTTTAAACTCTGAGCACTCGGTCAGCAGCCCCCACATTTTGCCTGCCCATTTTCATTATCCCAGGCAGATGGACAGATGGCTGAGCCAGACTTTGCTGCTTATCTGCAATCTCCATCCCCCCACCCCTCGACTTCCAAACTTTGGAACCCATGGACTACAGTTGCATCAATGCTTCTGACCCCAGCCTGAATCCCCAGTTCGCACACCCTGACCATGAAACACAACTTCTGGGTTATTTTCTGGGCTCCTATTTCTATTCCTGTATGAAAGTGAACAGCCCCATCCCTACAATGACAGTACAGCAGAGAAATGGACCCAGCACAATCGGTGCAAGCCAGAGCAATGCCTGGAGCACTAGGAATGTGGTGAATTTTGAATTTCACCCCTAAAAGCTAATCAAAGAGCTGTTAAGTTCTTGATTGCTATGGAAGGCTAATGGTGAGACCCAATAGAAAGCAAGCTGTACTTAATAGCTTAATGCTGGAGGGGAACAGGAGAATCTCGTTTCTAAAATGTTAAAATGCACACAACAAGACAAACTGTGTTGTTCTTCCCTGCGTGGTGCTGTTTGCTGTAGTATTTCCTGTGAAAGAGACTGCCTAGAACTAAGGGACACAGACCAAGTAACAGGTTTATTCTACTCTGTCACCCCCTGCCAGCTGTAAAGTTAGGAAAGGTCTTGATATGATTTCACTATAAGCAAAAATCTCTTGGTGGAGGAGATGGACTTGTGCTCTGCTACTTGTTACCTGATGCATGGGGCTTCTTGCAGATAATGCTCTCTGTAGTGCAGCCCAAGGTGGCAGAGTGTCTGCCAAGACATCTGGAAGACAAACACCCATGTGTGGACCCGCAGTGGGCTGACTGAGTGGAATATGGCCACCGAGCACAAGGCTGGGATGAAGAGCAACAAGGCATACAATCCCATGGCAGCACATGCTATAAGGAAGCCTCCAACCAGAAGAACAACATACCTAGAAGGAAGCAAAGACATCTGCAAAGGTTGCTGTATCAGGTTCCTGACCCCCTACCTTTACCTAACCAGTCAGCATCTCCTGGAAGCAGGTAAGCCTGCCATGCTGTTCTGTGGTGTTTGGTTTTTTTCCTGCAGTGCTTGGTACTCAAAGACTTAAAAGGCTTGAAGAGGGCCATTGTTACAACACCAGAAGTCAAATACTTCAGGGTCCTTGAAAAATAGGGCACCTGGTCCAGTGTGTCGTACTCCATATCCATTATTCCTAACTTACCACGGCTTATTGGAGAGAGCTGAACAATCTCTCTTCAATAAGGAGGTCTACCTTATGCTTTCTTCTGTTTTAACCACCTATCTGATACTTTCTGTCCAACCTGTGGGAGATGGGTGCAGCTAACCCAGTCCCTGAGGGGATGGAAAAATTGGAAAACGCCTGTCCCAGGGGGCTAGCCTTTGTGTCCTGAACAAATGGCAACACCCTCACTGTGATCGTAAGTGACCACTTGTAAGCCTTGTCCAAACAGGCAGCCTTCTAGAAAGGATCTCCATCTGAGATGAGGATACAGGTCCAGGTGATCCTGAAGTCCTGCAATTTGAAGAGCATATTTCTTTAGAGAGAGAATGATAGTGATGGCTTTCTCAGTGGCTGTACAATGACAGAGAGTACAATCACCTACTCATCTCTGATCTCCTGTTGGCAAGTCATCAGTGGAGGCTGTGGACAAAAATCTTTCAGCCTTGAGTACCTAACAGGGAACAACCTGATTTCCAAAGGTACAGGTGTCCCACAGCTCCTCTGATGTCAACTTTTTCTACTTGGTTACATACCTGTTTCCTCTTTCTGAGGAAAATTGACAGCATCAAACGTAGCAGAGAGGTTGGAGAAAAATGATTTTAGCCAGGATGTAGCCATTCCCTACAGTGCTGTCATTTGAATAGTCTGTAAGAGATATGACATAAGCTCCTGGCAGCATCTGTCTGACACTCCATTCTCTGATAAAGGGATTTCCTACAATCCAGCATAATTCAGATGTGGTACAGAAATGGGTTCCCTGAAGCATCAGACCCTCTAACTTGTAGAAGCCCTAAATAAACCCAGTGCGTTTTTCTTTCTTCTTCCCTTCCTAAGACTACAATCCATAATTGCTGCCTACATACCTGTCTTCAGAGGTACTATTTTTAAAAAGCCTTTACATTACAAGCACAGGTCCATTGAAAGTGTTTGACTTAGATGCTTATGAAACTCCCACCATAGAATCACAAATGTGTTCACTGATTCATGATTCAACCTGTGATTTGTACTTGTACTTTAGAAACTTGGCAAATGATTGTTACTTTGTAAACAGTGTAAAGCCCTAATGAAACACAAACTTTCCTTTATGAGGAAACTGAGGCACACAGAGGTTGTGATTTGTCCCAAATAATGTTATGACTCAATAGAGGAGCAATGAATAGGCTCCAAAAATTTGGTTTCCAGGTCTTTGCTGTAACCAATTAAAGAAGTTGGCAAAATTCTCTTTTTTTGTGAAACCCACAGTTAACATAAAATGTGTTTATAAAAAAGATCACACGGATGAACATAACATAAATACAAAAGCATACCTGGCACTTGGAGAGAGATACCCAAAGCTGCAGAGATAGTGAAACAGAACAGCAAATGGAAATGCCAGCATCTGGTACAAAATGGTAGGGTTAAGAAGAAAGGGATCTGCCCACTCCATGGAGAGTCCTGTTTTAAAGTGTCAGTTCTTCAGTAGAGTTCAAATCCTGTTGTACCTAGGTAAAGAACTGAAACTAGCCTCTCTTCAGCTGCTCCTTATAGGGGGAAGGAACTCCAGGTTAATGGAGGTAAATCAAGAACAAGACCTGAGATAAACAGAGCAGATGTCAGCCAGAGATCAAAGCAATTGTGCCTAGGAAACGAGAGTATTTGCAGTGACACACAACAGCATGCAAAAGAAAGAGGGCAAGGTAAAACAGCACCTGGGAGCTTGTTGTCTTTAAATCCTGGTTCTGCTAAGCATTTCTGTCTCAGGATTTGTATTTTATATGGAAAATACATTTTCATACTTGTTCTGCTATGTTCCTGAATAATCCTCCCAGCTAAAGAGAACTAAAAACCAAGATAAGAGAGTTCTTTTTCAACACACATCTTAACTACCAAGCTATTTTAATGTCTTGAAAATGGAAGAAATTACTGCAGAGATTATTAGACTCCTGAAGCCAGCCTTTCACTTTGCCTTTGTGCTCTATGACACCCCGCCACAATGACTGGTATTACATCAAAGCTGTTGCAACAGCAGAGTGAGGCCAGTGGGAAGATAGTGGTAGCATAACTGTGCAACTAATGGAGAAATTCAGAGCAACAGTCAGGGGACAGAGTACTTAATCCCACCTCTCTCCCACACCCATCATGAGAACTCACTCCACACTGCATGGGCACCGTGATATACACCTGTTTTAACAGTGGTTCCAAACTTTTTTGCACAGCACTTTATTCTCAAAGGGTGAAGGTTGCTAGTTCTCAGGAGTGCCTGTGCTGCTCATGCCCCCATCACCACCACCAAGAGGGTCACCATCAAGCTGGCCAGTTAGCGTTACAAATGATGCCAAAACAGGCATTGGCAAACCAGGAAACAGAGTTTCCTATTTGCCCCTATGCTTGGACATACAATATGCTTACATGAGAGCAAAAAAGACTGGACATATGTCAGAGTTCAACACCAATTATACTGGGGGAAAAGTCAAGGATAAAACTTATACCAGTTACACTGGTACAGATGTCACGCATCTGCAGCTTGCCCTGGAGTACCCATTTACTCGAGGCAGGGCACAATAACTGGCACCCTGCTACCTAGTGGTGAATCACTACAATAATCACATACTGGATATAGCACCCCAGATTGGCTGCCCTCCTGTCTGCTCTGGATCCTGGTGTAATTATTTATAGTGGTATACAAAACTGATGCAAGTTACAATGATGTATGTATTTCATGTGTCCAGGCCCCCTGACTCATGCAGCATTGCCTCAACCCCCTTTGACTTATGCCCTGGCAGCAGTGCTCAGCCTTTTGGTCCCACAGACCAAATGAGTGGGGTGAGGCCAGTTTAGGGGCAGAATCCAGCCCCATGTGCTAAGATCAGACTCTGGGGCTTAGCACTGCCCCTGCCATGCCTTGAGCACAGGAATTGGTCCCCAGCGGTGTGGATGACAGCACTATGGGCTGGATCTGGCCTGCAGGCCAGTAGTTGAACAGCACCCCTGCCCCAAAGCATTGGGGTCCAGCCTTTTTCATAGGTGTGCCACAGATAAATCCCACATCTTCCCTAATTGCCATTCTGATCCCCTTCCCCTGCCCAATCAACTGCTCATTTTCTGCCCCTTGCCCTGTGCTCCCTCCCCAATCTGTTTCTCTCCTTTATGATCTGGCTCCCTGCTCTCTATTCCTTGCCTGATCTGCTGCTCTCCTTTCTGCTACCTGATCTGTCTCTGTGGTGCCTGTCCCCTCCTCAGTCTTCTGCATGCCACACACAGAGACTATGTATGTCACAGGTTGGCCACTCATGCCCTAAGGAGTCCTGCAATGAGACCTTAGCATCTTTTCCCTCTCAGCCCTGTCAACCTGCAAGGAATCAGCATGGGACCATGTGAATAGGAGGGCTGTCTCAGTGTGGTCTCTGTTGCCTGCACAATGGCAGGTGCTGCTTGGGGGATTCTGAGGTCTCAGAAGGTTCTGCTATATTTCCATTCCCAATTGCCTAATCCCCTTGGACCACAATTAGGGTTGAGTAATTGCATTGTGTGTGTAGAAGTTCTGGTTGTGTTAGACCTCAGTTATGCTAAGCTATAGTAAGCTACGGTGCTGAAGAGTGGTATGGAGAAAGGGGCCTTGCGACTGCTGAATGACCTGGTAAGAAAGAAAAAAAAATACACTAATGAGAAGAAAAACACTGAAGGGAGTATGAAAACAGAAGCTAAACAACTCAAGGACAAATTAAAAAGTAAGAACTTACTAATGAGATGGAGATACGTGCAGGTCCATAAACTTAGCAAATGAAACAAGTAGAGAAGACCATCTCAACAAAGAGATAAGAATTGGCAAAAATGGGGGCACGGGGGCAAGCAAGTATAAATAAAGGGGTTGAGAAGCATGTCCATTGTAGAGACCTAGGGGAGCGTGAATAATGTATGGTGTCTCTACATGTCAAGGACAAGCTGCATTAGGTTGGACTGACCAAATGATGTGATGTCTGACAATAAACCTTTCTGGGCTTTTGCCACTGAACTCGTATGTGAGCTGTGTTTTCTGCATCACCTTCAGAATCTGGAAGATGGTTTGCTAGCATTGGCCTTCCACAACCCACAGACTCCAGCAGCCTGTATATCAAAAGTGACAGCAACCAGATACCACCTGAGAAACACTCCATATGCCTCCGAACAGCAACATGTAAAGTGTCAGTATAACTCTGCATCTCCTACTTTGCCAGCAGTTGAGGGTGGCAATTAGTTTCCAGCTCTGGAAGGACAGGCACAGCACTGAGTACTGGTGAATGCTGGCAACCTTCACTCCGGGGAACTGTGGTTTTTACATAGAAATTGGCTTTTTTAAAGAAAGCATGGCACTAAATGTGACAAAATAACAGTGCAACTGGGGAAAGCAGATGGGTGCTGGTAGTAGGCTCTGCAGAGCTCCTCAACTCCCAGCTGTAGGCACCAGCTAGCGGGGATTTAACAGGGGCCAAGCCCTGTTACTGAGAGTAGGGCTAGGCAGTAGAATTTGAAAACTGCAGAGCCCCAAGATAATAAGGAGTTTGGAAGAATTAGGTAATGGCCTGCTGAGGTGGCCCCAGCCCAGAAGGAGGAGGAGCCAAAGACTATATAAGACTTGTACCAGAACCAGAAGGTCAGTCTGCCTTGGGCAGAGCTAGAGGTAGGAGCCCCTTGCTGGGAACTAAACTGGTTCAGGCTGTTGTTTGTTTTTTTTTCTT
>NW_005842815.1:44840-51146 GCF_000455745.1 Alligator sinensis | reverse complement strand
TCCCTACACTGACTGAAGAAGCTGTTTGGGAGACCAAGGAAACTGTGAGTAGGCCCAGGAAAACCTGGGTTTGGAAATGTTGGTGTGGAGGAAAGGCTTAGAAAAAGGCATCCCAGGTACAATAGATTGTATTTTGGCTGGGATTTATGTTGCTGTTATGGCCATGAGGCATAGGAGTGGCTGAAGGAGCCTATTGAGGGTGCCTGCAGAAGGTACTACAACTGACATGACTGTTAGAGCTTTTTCCTGGGGCTCCAGGAATCCCAGGTCCATTGAGGAGACAAAGGGATTGATAGCTTGCTGGGACTTCCTAGTGCTACAAGTTTTAAGTCCTTGAATCAAAATCCATCAGGGCCCATAGGGATTCTAGGTCTGGGGGGTGAACCTGGAGTCCCAGACAAAGTTATTATTGGGTTAACAGGCACTCTGGGGAGTAATAGTCCTAAATGCAGTAAGAGCTTTTCAGGTGTTCCAGGGCAACCTGAACTGAATGGGTCAAAAGGAAAACCAGACTCTCCAGGATTAATAGGTGTGCCAGGCTTTCCCATCACAGAAAGCTGTACAGAAAGGGTATGCCAGACAAGGTCATCTGGACTACAAAATGCCAGAGAGGTGGCTTCTGTTGAGTGTATGCGTGTGTGTGTGCTTGTTTGTTAGTTCCTTCACTTTTATTCTCTAAAGGACTTCCTAAGGAAGTATTGGGTGCTGAAAGGTACCAGTGCCAAGCTGAAGTGGAGCTTAGCCCTACAGGACTACAACATGCAGGGGATTCACATTAAGAACTTGATCACCGATGCTTTGCCTTGGAAAACGGTAGGTGTGAACTTCCCCGTTGCAGTGATCCAGCCCCTCAATTTTTTTAAAGGTGGGAGAGATGGGATGGAAAGGGTTGTGTGTGCTGAGTCTTAGCTTGTAGTTCCTGTTGGGAATACTTTGGGGGACTCAGTGTAAGTATATGTTGATGTAAATTTGTTTTATAAACACCTTCATGCCCTCTTCCACCCCAGAGGCAGGTGGCAGCAGGTCTCAGAGACGGCTCCCTACTTGGTTCCCCACAATCTCATTTCATTGGCTAAGTACAGACAGTCAAAAAGCCTGGGTCTGAATTGATTCAGTCCTTGCAGGTTAGTCTAAACTGCACAAATTAAATTGAGTTGGAAGTGAACAGACACTGTTTAATTTGGGAAATGCAGCCACGTGCCTACCGTGGCTCAGGCCAGAGGCTGGGGGGCTCTCTAGCTGTATGTTCACTTCTTCCTGCTGCCCCTGAGGTCTCCAGGATTTGCAGTCCAGAATTACAGCAGCAGGACTCTGCAGAGTTCTTCATCACTCCCTCTTCCTACTTCCAGGTGCCTCTGGGATTTATAGCCCGCAGTTGCAGCCAGCCAGCAATAAGTTTTAGTGGGGGAAGAGGTGTTTAACCCCCAACTATGGCCCCAGACCCTGGCCAGGGCTTGCCTGGGGCAGAGCAGTTTTGTCCCTGTCCCTCCCAAACTGGGCTGCATCCCCATCTAGGCTTGCCCCCTGCACCCCACTATCAGCCAGCCCTCCCTGCTCCAGAGAGCACCGCCCAGTCCAGGGCTGGAAAACATGCTGGGGGACTTAACTTAAACCAGGAAGTTTCTTAAACCGGTTTGATCCAAATCACTTAAATCTGACCCTACATTCAACCAGGTTTATCTTTTAAACCAGTTTCAGCCATTTTGAAACTGGTTTATGTGCACTGAGCTTTTGTTCTGTTAGAGGTTTAAACCAGCCTCTGATCACTTAAACTGGTTTACATGTAACTTCTGTCCTTAGCCCTTCATGTGTTTGGATGGGTGTTGTCCCCAAATCAATACTAGAGTTCTCTAGCTGTTTTGTTGCAAGTGGTAGCAGACTGGGCCTGAGGGGAATGAATGAGGCTCAGAGAGGGAAGGTCCCAGGGAGGACGGGGAGAAAAGGAACGGAACAATAAAAACGCGTTGTTTTGAAACGGTCTACTGTGCTGCTTGAGATGTGGGAACTCTGGTCTGTCCTCTGTAAAGAAAAAAACACTCCCTCTTTCCTGGGAGATAACCAAAAAAAGGAGGTCTCTGAGGTGGGGGAGGTGCTACAGGTAACTGGGGGAGCCAGGGACTGAGAAGAGCCAGGGTCTCAAAGCCAAAGACTTGCCCTGTGTGAAACCATGCTAGTACTGGCTGCTGGGGTCCTCTCCGGAGAGGGAGACCAAATAAGGCTGCTTCTCGGGGAGACACAAGGAACAGCTTTCCTCTTCCCCCTCAAAAGGGGTAGTTAGATCCTATGTGATGCATGCCTTTTTAAATCACCTCTTGATACTTTGTACTAGGAGTGGCATTCTTCTATACCCTGTGGGTACATAGAAAATGTGGGAGCCATAAAAAGTTTTATGGGTAGGAATCTACCTAACCTGGAGGCAGGTGTTTGACTTTTGTAGGCAAACTGCAGCAGGGCCTGCCCCCTTGCCTTTGGAGGGGCCCTGGTGGCCCCACCCCTCACTGCTGATTTTTTTTTTTTTGGAGGCACAGGGTTGCAGACAGGCAGGCCTCTCACCCAATCAGCAGTGAGGAGTATGGGGACAGCTTGCCTGTTCCCCTTTGTGCCAGCACCCCTCTTCCCACCCCCAACAGGCTGCCCAGCTGAGTGGGCTGCTGGTTCCCAGTGAGGGAGCTAGCACCTTTTATTTTTAATAAGCCCACGTACACACCATGGATTTCATAGACATTGTTGTGATTTCTTCAAAATCATGATTTTTGAGCAGGCCCCTAGCTATAGGAATGTCCAAAAGGTAAGTGGTGCACACTTGCTTTCTTTGGTCTAGTGACATGTACACAAATTCCCATATTTATAACAGGAACACCTTTGTGCCCACAAGGCAGAATGCCGTGCATGGGGGTGTTCAAGGGTCCAGACTGGCTTGTGCATCTAGCTTCCCACAAGGGAAGGAGGGGCTATGCCCTCCCATCACCCTGCTTTGTTTCTGACTCCCTGCCATCTCCATATACACAGCAGTAGTCTTCATGCAGGAGTCTGTACAGAGCCTGAAAAATCTCAGGAGCCCATGAGATGCACACATGGAGACGGACAGTATCTGTGTAGGTGTCCAAAGTTTAGCTGGGGCCAAAAAGGGCAATATGGACAACTAGACTAAATGGACATTCTAGTGTCAGGTGGGTGCCTACATCTCTGGGTGACCAAACTGCTTCCCCACCCCTCCCTGTTTAGATGCAATTGTTCTGGATGTCTACAGACCGAATCCAGCCAGCAGTTCTCAGAGCCCCATCTTCAGTCCCAGGCTTTCCTTTTAAAAGGGCTTGCATGCAAGCTGTCCACTTCTGGCAAGCAGGGTCTATGATGGAGGGAACAGAGCTAGTGTAGAGGAGGGTCAGACCTGATGTGCACACCAGCCTCTTCTTTCTCTTCTCCTTTTCCACCCTCCCCACCCCGATGCTGCTTGCCACAGATGAGTCTGTGGCCCAGTACCTGAGGGAGCTGAGCAGGGAGAGGCTAAGACCCCCTGTCCCCACCACCGAGTGTGACCACTTGTAGGGAGAATTATAGTACTGTATCAGCTGCAGGGGTGGGGAAGAGGGGCATGCTGCATGCCCTACCTGTATGGAGGGGAGGGGTGGATCCCAGGGCCCCATCTCTGAAGTGTATGGCTGGAGTAGTGTGGCCTCTGGCCTGCTTGAAATAGGACAGCCTTGTCTTATTCTAGCCAAGTAATGCAGAGACTAGCTGCAGCTAGGATTAACACCGGGTCCTGGATGAAGAACAGCTGATAGAAATGATGCAGATGACCAAAAAAAAAAAAACCACCACCTACAGGAGTTTGCAGCCACAGTCACCTGTTTAGCTCATACCCATAGCTGGTTTGTTCAGTGTGAACTTTAGTGAGATGTTTGTATTCATTTCTTATGTTTATACTCTCATGCAGCCCACAGTGCCTCCTACCACTTCCAGTTTACTAGGAGACTCAATTCCCATCCTGGTGGACCATGCAGTGGCCTCAATTATTCAAGCTGTTGTTGTCTCCTGACTAGGCTTAGCAGTGCACTAGACCTTCCTCTCTTAAGAAAATCTAACCAGTTTGTAATGCTGTGGGGCATCTCCTTTGCTGTACACGCTCCTGCAAGCATGCCACCCCATCTTCAGATGCCTATGCTGGCTTTCCAAATACTGAATCAAGTTTGAAGCCTGTCTTATCTACCTGGCTTTCTCTGGCCTGGGCTCAGGGTCTCTAGAACAGAAATCTAAAGATCACGGTCAACAGCACTACCTATAGCATAGTACAGCTCTCTAAGATAAGGGTAAAGCTCTCTAGAGTCAGTCTGGGACTGCAAAATGGGCTCCCCATAAGCAAGACCCACCTTAGACCTCAACACTTTATGCCCCCATGTAATTTCTAAGTTGTATTTTTTAACATGAGCACAGCAATGTGCAATTAAAAAAAAACAAAAAACAAAAACCCAACAAACAAAACCCCCAAAAACCCTTTCTTCACCTCCCCACCCAAAAGCCCTACTACACTGCTCTGAGTGCAGAAGTGAGAGATCAAATCCTATGATAAATATCAATCAAGCTGCTCAACGCTCTAGTATAGTGGTGCCCAACTTGACTGGCCCACAAGTGCAGGTTGCCTGGCCCATAGGGCTGAACTATGGCAGCATTAATTGCTGTGGCCCCTGAAGTCACAGCAGCTGCTGCTCCTCCCCCCATCAAATTTCCAGCCCTGTGGGTCAGATGATACGGCTCTGTATTATAGATCTTGCCCAAGGGGCTCTCTCCAAAACCTATAGCAATTAATGCTACCACCACTCACTACACCATCAAATTGCCTGTGGGGAGTCCCACAAACTGGAGGGGACAGGTTTGTGGGGTGAATCCAGTCTGCAGACTAGACCTTGATCACCCCTGCTCTAGTGGAAGCTATTCAATTGCTGTAGCATTGTAGCTGACTCAAGCAGGAACCTGGGCTTTGAACTGCATGGCCTTGGGCAGGTTCCCTAAGCTGAGCTCTCTCCTTAGTACTACGTACCTGGGACATGCCCTCGCTTTTATGATTTCCTTTCTTGTTTTGAGAATTTTTCACATTCCAATCCAAATCAGCCAAATCAATTCCAAATCCGTGAGTCAGTCAAGAACCGTAAGTGTCCCTGCCAGCAAACATTTATTATTTCCATCCTAGGCTACCAGTGTGCCTGTCTGTGCCATGCATTGAGCTGGCCTGGTCTCAGTCACATGCCTCATCTTCAGGAACCCCATCCTGTTCATCAGGGTGACATGTCCCTTCTTAGAGACCTGCCATGGCTTCTGCTCAGAGCACTAAAAGGAGGTCATGTGGTCACTCAGGCCCAAATGAGACCACATGCACGCTAGAAAGCCCACCCTGTGCACAGATGTGGAGTAGGCAGCTGTTGCACAGAAAGCTGGTGCCCTGTGGCTCCTTCATGGCTGTCCTGTGGGAGGGGCAAGGCAGCACTGACAGCAAGGCCAACTGCATGGTGCTGACAAGGGGGAGCACCTCGTCCCACAGCCATGCACCCCACCGCACGCCTGCAGGAGCCACGTCAAGCCACCAGGACAGGAAATGCTGACAGCCCGTCGTCCACTGGCTGGGACACTGGCGGGGCATCGGGGTACTCGTCGGGTCGAGGCGGGTAGAGCTCAGGAGGGGCTCTCCTCCCTGTGCCGGTCTGGCAGCAGAGCCAGAGGATGGGAGGTGGCGGGGAGAGGCAGCTGCGCCTCGCAGTCTGAAATCAGTCAGCGGGCAGGGGGAGCAGCGGCGGGGAGTAGGGAGGAGGGTCAGGAGGGGCACGGGCACCCCCGACAGCGCTGGTGCCCCTCCTGACCAGCGCGCTCCCCGCTCTCTTTCTGAGATGTAACAGTTATATAAGAGCTCTCTCTCATCAGCAAACGTGGAGGGAGCGAGCCAGCACCAGCCGCCCTCACTGGCCCTCGCGCCTCCCGCAGCGCCCAGCACCGCCCCCGGCCGCTGCAGAGCGCGCATGCGCGCATGCGCGCAGCGCTAGGCCGGGCAGCGGAGCGCCGAGCGCTTCTCTTGCGGGGTGCCCGCCCAGGTGCGTGGATCGAGCGCCGAGCGGCGGAAGATGTCGGAGAAGCTGCAGAAGAGGTGAGGCTGGCTGCCACCCCATGGCCTGTGCGCGCAGCCCCCACGATTGGCGCCCCCCGGGCAGCAGCTGCCCGGCTCCGCGGGGCGCGGCAACGGGAGTTCCCTCTGCTGCAGCAGAGACTCCCGGGGCGGGACGGCCTTGGCTCGGGCCCCGCCGGGGGCGCCGGGAGCGT
>NW_005842815.1:16486-44830 GCF_000455745.1 Alligator sinensis | reverse complement strand
CGCCCGCCCCCTGGCCGCGGGCCTCCGCCTTGGCTTTAAAAAGCAGCCTTTTAATCACCTTTAACCTCACGTTTCTGTCGCAGCGTGAAAATCGCTCCCGGCGCCGTGGTCTGTGTGGAAAGTGAGATCCGGGGAGATGTAACTATCGGTAAGAGGAGGCATCCTACCTGCCCTGTTCTTTTTCCCCTGGTGAGCAGCAAACGCTGCCTCCTGGAATCGCAGCGTCTGTTCCAAGAGTGCGGCCCACCCGCCCTGGCAGCACCTCTTCCCCAGCGACCCGCTCCTTGGAACCAGGGAGGCCTGTGTAATTAACGTCCCGCCAGAAGAGAAGGCTGGTGCCCTACATCCTCCCTTGAAATCACTGCTTGTCGGCCGCCCCAAGGCCCCAGCTGAAGTGCACGTGTTCTCGCTTACTAGGAAAGAGTTTGCTAGTGCCTTAGATATGAGATCAGAGAGCAACCCCTTACAATGCCTTCACTGTTTGAGCAGTTCAGGGCTTTACCAAAGTCATTAGAGTTGCAGATAAGTTTAGATCAGAGGGCTGCTTAGAAAGAAGAGAAACAAGCTTCAAACAGTGGCCCCATACAACAATACAGGCATGAATGGCTATACTGATGTTGGTATGTATGCAAAACTGCACGTGAAAGCTTTCTGCAGGAATGACAGCTACATTGCTGTTCTTCATATCGCAGTATAAGATTTAGTGTAAACAAACTGGAGAAATGTGGGCTAGATAAAACTAGTATAAGGTGGATCGATAACTGACTCAATAGCCACAAGCAAAGGGTAAATATTAACAAGTCCATGTCAGAATGGCAGGAGGTCTTGAGTGGAGTCTGGTAGGTGTCTGTCCTTGGCCCAGTGTTATTCACTGTGTTGATTAACAATTTGGATGCTGGCATAGGAAACTTTCTTGAGTAAGATTGCAAACAACACAAAACTAGAAAGGATTGTGAGCACATTGCAAGGTGTGAGCACAATTCAGAAGGATCTTGACAGATTGCAAAGCTGAGCTAGAGCTAACATGACAGAAGTTCAGTGTGGACAAGTGCAAGGTGCTGTACCTCAGGAAGACTAATCAAAAACACAAATACACAATGGTGGACACCAGGCTAGATGGCAGCTTGGAAAAAGGACTTGGGTGTCTGCTGCACAAAAGGCCAATTGGTTTTGGGCTGCATCAGTACAAGCATCAGGTGCAAGACACGGGAGGTGATAGTGCCTCTCTACTCAGCACTGGTTAGGCCACATCTGGAGTACTGGTCTCCACATTTTTAAAAGGACATGGAAATGTTAGCATCTAAAGGCAGGCAACATAGATGATCAGAAGCTTGGAATGCAAGTCATGCGAGGACAGGCTGAAGGAGCTAGGCCTGTTCAGCTTGTGGAAAAGGCACTTAAGAGGGGACATGATAGTAGTGTTCAAATACTTGAAGGATGGCCATAAAAAACAGGGAAAGCACCTTTTCTCTCTTGCTGCAGAAAGGAGGTTGTGGAGCAAGGGCTTGAAGTTGCAGCAAAGTAGGTTTAGATTAGATATCCAGAAAAATGTCTTCACTATTAGAACAGTGAGGCAGTGGAGCAGACTGGCTAGGGAAGTTGTGAACTCTCCATCACGGGGTGTTCAAGAAGAGGTTGGACAGCCACTGGTCGGGAATGATTTAGGTATAGTCATATCTTTGTTCTGCCATAGTTATTTCCCATGCTTTTGGACTTTGCTGGTTATCCCCACATTCCACCCCCACCCCTTTTTCTGCTACGTGTGTTAAGGTGTTTTTAAGCCTTCCCAGAGGCACTGGATGTTGGCTACAGCCAAGGCTGGGGACTTTGACTGGGGTGTGCCAGTGCTTATGCTGGGATCAAAGCCAGAGGTTCCTGCCTAGGGGGCCTTGCACCTCTGCTCAGGGTCAGACCAATTACCCTATTTGGGATCAGGAAGGAATTTTACCCCATAGTCAGGTTGACATGGACTGTGAGGAGTTTAGCCTTCCTCTGTAGCAGTGGGGGTGGCCCTATAACTGGGATCTCTTTGAGTATATACTGACATTTCATAAAAGCAGGATGTTGGTTGCTGTAGTTCCCCTGCTTTACCTGTGGCAGGCTAGGGTGTTAGGTTTGTGTTGCATGAAGGTTGAGGGCAGTTTTATGTAGAGTTTAGATTATGGTTTCAGTACGGATGATCCTGCCTCAGGCAGGGGATTGGACTAGATGACTTCTGGAGGTTCCATCCAGCCCTACTTCTCTATGATAATCCCGCTAAAAATATTTCCCTACCAGAAATTAAGTTTGCAGGCATAGATCAGTGATGTGAGGGAAGGCTGCCTTTCAAAAAATTTAGATTTTTTTTTTTTTAAAGACCTAGGAAATGGGATGTTTGTACTTGTCAAACAAGAACTCAGCTACCTGAACACTGCCCCTGTGAAATGTCAGGCTGCCTGTTTTGCATGCAGAGTATCACAAACCTGGACTGCAGAGCATTGCTTTTATAATTACTATGCACCTATTTCGCAAGATTACAGAAGTTGGTTAAAGTAAAGGCCAGATATAGATCTGGTTAAAGAGGTGGTTATAGAGCTGGAATGTCTGTTAGCAGCTCTATAACACCTATAATGACACTCTATAATGATTCCAAACACCACTATATCTAGTGGTGTTTGGAATCATTACAGTCAGTTCCTTAAAGTAGCAGCAGTTGGGACAAGGTCCCTTATGAAAAGGTATTGTCTTTGGTATGATTTTCCCACGTGAGCTCTTCTCTGGTGAGTACCTCATTGTATTCCCACAGGACCTAGGACAGTGATTCATCCAAAAGCACGGATCATTGCAGAAGCGGGACCAATAGTGATTGGTGAAGGCAACCTAATAGAAGAGCAAGCACTTATCATAAATGGGTTAGTAAGCACCTGTTACACTACTGTTTAAGGCACAGAAATCTTCACAACAGGATATACTCCAAGAGAATGATGAGTATCTCTTTCTAATTTAATCATTGGTAGTCTGGGCAACAAGAATAAACTCCACTTTTAGCTGTATATAGTACCCCTCTGGAACAGGGGAAGTACTTAGGAAGCTTCATGCATCTCTCCAGGTGTTGTACCTGTTCTGGGCTAAGAAGAGAACTTGATTCTCTTGATCTCTCAAACAGGCATCTTACATGAGCATTATTATTCATTTACAGAAAAAAAGTATGTAGGCCTGCCACAGCTTTGCAAACCTGCACAATTGGCTGGCTGGGACTGGATAAAATTCATGACTTAAATTCTCTCAGTACCATACAGCTTTCCTTTTCACACCTAAATTTGTCCTACTCCTCAAACACAGCCATGTATAAAAAAAATCCAGGACTACTCAAATGTGTGGAACAGTTGGTCTGAAAAGTCTAAAGAGAAGAGAACTGTCCTTACCACATTAGAAAAGTAACTGTAAAACATTGTTTCTAGAAAAAAAATCCCTGTAAGTAGCGGCAGTTTAATGATAAAAAATGAAGTACCCAGCAAGAAAGGCTATAAGGAATTTGAAAACAGCCTTACTTAAATTAGTGAAGCATTTGCTTTGTTTTCCCTCATGTTCTGTCTAGAGAAGATGGTTCAGCCTTGACTGTAACCAGCTGAAGATTGTTAGTGAAAAATCCATGATATATCAAATTCCCACTTTTCCTGTATTTCTTTGGAGTAACTCCTTCCTCAAAAATATTGTATCCTCAGCATTGTTGCATTAAGCTCTTGCATGAGAATTAGAAGTAAAACTGACTACTCTCTTCATTGCCCCAGTCTGGAAGTATGTAAAAGTAAACACATAGCATTAATGTTTAAATCTGAAATCTAAAAGATTTGAGCAAAGGATAGGTGTTCTCTTTTTCACTTTTTAAAGAGGCAGTACTCTTTTAATGTCAAATTCTGAAAACTTTTTTTTAATGCTCCTACAGATTTCCTGAAAATATTACACCAGACACCGAAGGAATGGAACCAAAACCAATGGTCATTGGCACCAATAATGTTTTTGAAGTTGGTTGCTGTATCCTTGTTAAACAGTATTATCAAACTTTCGTATTCTGTATTTTCAAAGCATTGTACAAATACTAACTTAAATAGCTGTCTTTGAGAAAGCTAAATCTTATTCTAATTTTACAGAAGAGGAAACAGAGACACAAGCAAGTTAGGTCATAGATGAAGACTGCATGAGAGAATTCTAATTGGAATATGGGACTTTTTGTCTCTTCCTCAATTCATTAGATCTTGCTGCCTCTCATATAAATTAATGTATTTGGTATTTCTGCTCAAAGGTGCAGAATGTTGTATTTTTCCATACTCCCTCAGATAAGGCATGTGCCTTGTTTTTTGGAAGGCAGAATATAAAAAAAATTCCACAGTCATAGCCAACAGCGTACAGCAGCTTGCTCAGTCCTACCCAGTTTGCTAGTTGTCTCAATAAATAAGGCCATGTTTCTACTCCTCTATGCTTCTATTCCAGCAAAGAAAATCAGCTTCCCTACTTAAGACAAGCTTCCTGATTTGGGGTGGAGGGGGAGGTACGTGTAGCAGTCAAGTAAATAGGGTATTTATATTCAGTCCTTATGTATTTTCTACAACAGCCTGATACAGGGGAAGAATTGCAAGGAAAACAAACATAACAGTTGAAATTTTGGCTGTAAACTGGCTGCACTTGCTTTGTTGAAAATTCAAGAGGTTCCCTTTTTCTAATCCAAAGAGGTTGACACACTGCTTCAATTCCAGACATAAGTTAGTCCTTTGAAGACTCAGTTTTTTTATGAAACGACTTAGGGATTTTGTAGCCCTTAAGGATCCTGACAGCATAAAATATCTTTTGAGATTGGTTGTGACTAAAGAAAAGAAGACATTTTATAGTACAGGCAGTCCTCGACTTAGGACTTTGAGTTTTGATTGACACCCATTTCGATGTTCCAACATGGGTTCTGTCTTTACGATGGCCAATACTGCATGCAGCTGATAAGTGGTGTAAGGGAAGGGACAGGGGGGGCGGGGGGAGATAAATGCCCTCTGTCATGAAGGAGGGACTGGGGCTGGGACCGGGGCTAGGGCAAGCGCTGCCCGGGTGGGGGGCACAGCAGCAGCTCCCAGTGCTGCACACTGCTGCATGCTGCTTATTTGGTGGCTCAACTGGCAGTTCCCACCGCTGCTCCTGCCACTGATCTGTGGGGGCATCCCCCCCTGGATCTGCGCGGGGTGGGGGCCTGCACTGGGCTGTGCTCCAGGCAGGGGGTGGAAGCTACAGTGAATTTTTGGGTGCCTGCAAATCCCCCCCACCCTGATCTGGGGGCACACGCCCCCGCCCTCCCCCCGCTCACTCAGCCTCTGCAAGACGGGCACGCGATGGAGCCGCTGCAGACAGGTGGCATGCAATGGTAGGAGCCCGCCCCCCCTCCATGAGCCGTGGCTTTGAGGGCGTGGGAGGTAGTGCGCCCCTGGATCGGGGCGGAACAGGCAGCAGAGTGGGGGCTATGGGGGGATCTGCAACCACCCAAAAATTCACTGTAGCCTCTGCAGCCCGGTGCAACCCCAGCCCTGCCCAACCCAGCCCACACAGGTCCGAGGACATATGCCGGCCGCACGCCCTCCCGGACCAGCGGCGGGAACTGCTGGTTGAACCACCATATGAGCAGTGCGCAGCAGCGGGAGCTGCCACCCCGCCTCCTCACCATGTTCACCTGGCCCCGTCTGGGCAGTGTTTGCCCCAGGCCCAGTCCCTCCTTCACTGTGGGGGGCATTGATCTGCCCTCCCACACCCCTTCTCTTCCCCCTCTCCTTCCACCACTTACCACCTGCAGGCTGCAGGTATCAACTGTCATAAAGGAACCAATCCCCCATTTGTAACACTGTCCCTATGGGAAAGTTGGTTCCAAGTTACGGCGTTTCGACTTAAGACGTGATTTACAGGAACCAATTGCGTTGTAAGTCTGAGGAATGCCTGTACTTTTAAATTGTCAAACTGTAAGCCTTTTTGGGTGTCTCTCTTGAAGATAATAGTTGTTAACTTTGTATCCAGCTTTCGCAGTGAAAATCAGTCCAGTGCACATACTTTGATTTTCCTTCTTGGGCTGCCGTTTTGTAATTTTGAGTGGAAGTGTGTTGCTAGCACTAAAACACTAAAAATTATATGTTTCTTTAACCATGCCTTACAGTTTCACAAGCCATGAAAGTGGGTGATAACAATGTAATTGAATCAAAAGGTAAGCAATTGTGACCTTTTTCCAGGGTGAAGATAAAAACACTCCCTTGGTACATTGGATACCTGTTACATTATGTTATATACTGTTAAGACAGGATCTATACCAGGAGCGGGCAAAATGGCAGATTGTGCAGGTAGCTGGACTCCATTTCCCAGCAGCCCCTGCGGCTCCCAGCTGTTCTCTGTGGAGACCCTGGGACTGCGGGGCCCAGAATTGAGGCTCTGCCCCAGCCTGGCCAGACCCACACTCCCCAGGTTTCCATGAATACTAGATGGGAGTGGCACAGACGGGGTGCGCGGTTGGGCAGGTAGCTGCTTCAGGACTGGGGCCAGGAACTTGCAGCAGTGACAGCATGGGGCCAGGGCAAAGTTGTGATCTGCTCCCTGCATACTCCTGTCCACAGAACCTGTGCCCTTTGCACAGGCATGCGGGCAGTGGATCACAGCTTGGCCCCAGCCCCACACTGTCACTGTCTCAAGATCCCAGGCTCTCCCCGACCCTGCCTGCCCATCTCACCCTTGGCTGCCTGCCCATCTCAGCCTCCCAGCCACAGACCCTACCCACACAGGTCCCGGCCCTTGTGAAGGCTGTGGAGCAGATGGGCCGGGGGTGCCTGGGCAACAGGGCTCTGGCAGCGGCAGTCAGAAGGAACCACTGCTGCAGGGGCTGCTGGGAAATGGAGTCCATTGTGGGCCTAATCCGGCCCACAGGCCAGACTTTGCCCACCCTGGTCTAGCAGAGGCAAAGGTATAATATCTCATTCAGTATTGGTGCATTATCCATTAAGTCTTTTTTAGGCCACATCTGTGCCAGGGTAAAAATATGCTTTTAAATGTACGAACTAGTTGAGATTCACCCAAGTAGGGAATCTGACCAAGTGACCTACATTAAAACTACACCTGTCTGACTACAGTCTTAGTGTGGACATGGATATGAAAATGATGTGGTGCTATCTGTTTCCTGCCCTTACAAGATGAAGGATTCCAGTATCTCTTCCATGCCTGACCATTGTGATCCCAGCCAGTTAGCAGCATTTCTGTTTAAAAGAACAGAGCCCAGCCAATATGAAGGCAGCATTTAATTGGATTTTAAAGTTTTAAGACATAAATGTAGTTGGGAGCTCCCTTTCCAGTGTCAGAGCAAGTTAATTGAGATTGAAAGGTCTTGTAGCTAATTTTAGTGACTATTATTTTTTAATTCTGTACTAGTCCATAAAAGTTAGACTCTCTTTGTTTGCATGCAGGTGGGTTCAAGCAAGTGTCCAACCCATAGAGAAGTGGGAATGAAATTGTAAGATTACTGTAAGAGTATATCTACACTGCAGCCACAATAATGATTTCTCTGTTTTCTTGTAGCGTTTGTGGGCAGGAATGTGATTCTGACCAGTGGCTGCATCATTGGGGCCTGCTGCAATGTCAACACATATGAAGTTATCCCTGAGAACACTGTGATCTATGGAGCTGACTGCCTGCGTCGAGTCCAGACGGAGCGTCCCCAGGTGAGTGTTCCACAAACCACACTGGAGAGTTTGTCCCCTGCCAAGGTGGCCAGACTCCATAGGGGTTTTGACCCTGTTCCTCTAAAGAATGGCCACTACTTTACTTTAAAAGCAAAAAGGGACTGGAGAGCTACTGTGTACATGTGGTCCAAGTGGAGGGAAGAGAATTCCTAGGTCCCAGTTTGCCTTCTATCTTCTTATATCAGGAATAGTTTGTATATTGATAGAGTGGTCCCTCATGTCCTTACAAAACACCTCCAAGGCTGTAGGCAGGGGCAGCCTTCCAGGTCTGTCATTCTTTGTCTCTTTTGGTCTCTTCCGAAAGTTTTCAGAAGCAGCTCTGTAACCAGCTATGCTTTGCTTCTTGCCTGGGAACACTGCTTTTGTGAAGCCGATTGGCATTATGTTCTCTTGTCTAAATATAATTCAAAATTCATTGCATCATTACTCATTTTGAAGCCCACTCATGAAAGAAATACCTAGTGGGTGCTCACCTCCCTGTCCATTGCCTGCCTGTAGGTGCAAAATGCCTTCGTGTAAGGCAGCGTTTCCCAAAGTTTTTCATCGCACGGCACACTTACATGGCCTCCCCCACCCAATGGCACACTGCAAAGTGGGGGGGAAGGATGGGGGATTGTGAGCAGCTGAATGCTGCAGATAAGGGAGCGGGGTGTTGCGAGCAGCGGAATGCTTCAGAGCAGCCCCTCTATCTGGCTGCCCACCACTGTAGCAGCAGGTGGGGGGCGTGGCTCCAGCCCAAAATGCCGTGGCACACCTGGACATGCCTGGCGGCACACCGGTTGAAAAACGGTAATGTAAGGCATTTGGGCACATAGCTTCACCCTCCATTGTATGAAAGCCCCTGAACAAGCATGCATTAGACAGACTAGCTAGTTGTCTCCAAAACGCATCGTGCTGTTATAGTAAGGTGACAGGGCCCGAGATATTTCTTAAAGTGACAAAAAGAATGTTGACTCCTGCACCAGGGCAAAGATTCAGTGTGACTGTGCTTATCCAGTTCATGTCAGGAGTGTCACCTGTGCCATGTCATGAGTGCATCTCTAACGATGTGGAGGGCCAGCCTAATGTTGTTCAAGTGCCTTGGTTTCTTACACCTTCCTTTTCTAATTCTTCACTGTACCTTCTAGCCACAAACGCTGCAGCTGGATTTCCTGATGAAAATCCTGCCAAATTATCACCATCTAAAGAAGACTATGAAAGCAGCATCTACTCCTGTTAAGAGCTAAGAGTTCTCCCATCAAGATATCTTTCCCTCTTCTGCTCCTACTGATTTAGGAACTTTTCTTCCAATTTCCAACTCTATGTGCACAAAGAAGTCATTGATTTTTTTTTGATTTTTTTTTTTTCTCGTTCATTTGATTCTGGTCAAACTGCTTGTGGCATTTCTTTTGTTTGTAGGGTTTTTTTCCTTTTAACTATTTATATTCAGTAAACAGCTGAAAAATAAATCCTGGATCCCAAATCTGACTAGCAATTCTTATGGCTATAATATCGTGCATAATTCTTTCTAGGTAATCAAGTCTTGCAAGGTAGGACATAAATTACCTTTCAACATGGCACAAAAAGTGGTGAAGGACTAGAAAATATTTCATCGCATATTCTGTGCTATTAATAAAGATATTAACGTCCTTGTCTTGTTATCTTCAATTATTAGATTTTCTCCAGGATGTTCAGCTAATGGTAACACCATCCTGTCACAGTGTTTATGTGGTTATCATCACTGGCAATTTATGTCAGTGCAAACCTGGTTATATTAGTATAAGAAGACCTGTGTCTCCATGACAGATGCAAATAATGAATAAATAAGTATAATTTCCCAGTGGAGTGAGTAAGTTATGGTGCAGTAGTGTTTGTAGTTATATCTTGATGGTCTTCAGCAGTCCTTCCATGCTGCTTTGCACTGTGTTACTGGTCATTCTGTTTGCCTGCATGTCCCCAGCTGCTCTAGGGTCATGTTGAGTGGATGCCACCTGCTGTTCAAATGCTAACATGCAGCCAGATTTTGTGTTAGGAAGCCCAAGTGTCAACTTAACACCCGAACATACTGAGCTTATTTTTATAGCTGCTTCTGTGCCCTCCCTGCTTTTCATGTTTTCAGCTGGTCTTGTTGAGGTCACGAATCTCCCGTACCTGTGGAAAGAAGCAAGGGTCTAGAAATTTGTGGTGTCTAGACATGGTTATGTAGACCTATTTCACAAAATTTCCTCAGTGATAGCCTCATGGGATCATAACTGGGTGCTGTCATGACCCAAAGGGTATGATTTTGTGTGTGCTTTGGCACTGCAGAATTATTTCCCGCTACGTGGAGCTTTCTTTGCACGGTGCAATTCTCAGTTGCATAGAGAAAACCCCGGTGCAAAGGAGTTCCCGCCACCCGTATGTAAATTTGTTTCCCACTATTGGCTGTTTCTAAATTATTCCCACGTGGCGGCTAGCGATTGGCTTGCTAGCCGTATAAGAGGCTTGAGCAGTTTCCGCCCAAGTTGGAGGAGGAGGACTTCACATCCATCTCGTGAAGAACTCTAAGCACGCTGTGGAGCCTAACAAACTCCACGTGTGCCTTAGAGGAGGATACAGGGGCCTGATCAACCTCTAGCCTCTCCCCGTTGCTGCACGATCCCTCGACGTACCCCACCCTGCGTACTCGTGGAAAGTCACCTTTCGGACTCTCATTTCGGACGGTCCACGGAGCCTAGCAAACTCCGTGAGTGGTATCTAGAGCTCTGTTCGTGTTCGTTTAGCGGAGCCTAGCAATCTCCACTCGTGTGTCTTCAGTGGAGCCTAGCAAACTCCACGTGTGTGGGTTTTTTTTGTAACTGCAACTCAAAAAAGTTTTTCCTGCCCGCACCGTGACCACCTATGGTGTAAGTAAAACAATCTTTAATCAACCTCTATGCGTCCATGCCTAATTCTAGTTCGCCGTGCCGACCCTTTCCCCGGCCCACGTGCCCGGGCTGCTGGCCAGAGCCCCTCGGCCCTGACAGGTGCCATCCAGTGCCATATCTGAATCAGATCTTGGAAGGAGCACTGCAGGAGGTTATGGACAAAAATAGGTAATTCACCTATTTGTCCATACTGTGGAAAGCTTGACAGAATTTTGGCAGGAGACAACAGCATAAAGTTGCATTGCTTCTCAGGAACAGCCAAAGGAGAAGAGGGCATAACACTACAGCTGATGACTCCTAAAATGAGCCTGAGAGCCAGGCACTCCCAAACATAAGGCCTTGCACGGACAAATCTGCTCTTCTAAAACTTTGGTTCCCAGCCACCCTGTCCTATGAGCACTTGAGCTGTCACCAAAGGAAACCAGTAAGCATCACAGTGTCTGCCTCTATCACCATAAAATTGATCATAAAAGGCAATGCTATATGTGCTTACCCCAGGGGTCAATTTTTTTGGCTATTTGTCCTTCCTATTCCAACAGTGAGTGCTCTTCCCCACCCCTCTACTATGCCTCCTGCTCAGCTCTTAACTGCTCTGTGTTTATAAAAAGAGCACAGAAGAATCCAGATGATCCCTATCAGAGTGGTCGGCACCCTGATTTACAGTCCATTGCAAAATTAAAGATAAGCCATTCAATTGTCTGCAGTGGCTTTTATTTCAAAACACTGCTTCACTGAGCTGTACCTCATCAGCAGTTGCCCACTTGTCAGCAGTTGTCCACAGCTATTTGCTGTAGCACTTTACACCCTTGGCTATTTTGCACACCTTCACCTTTGCAGGAAAGTAAGAAAGCTAATTCTGTTAAGTAACTCCATTCTAATGTACTTTACTGCACAAATGCACTTGTTGTGTGCTGAGCATTTTTAAGTTCTCTTACACAGAACATGCTGTATTTTGATCATGTAGGGAATTAATTGAGAAAATTAGTTCAAATGTGTTAGTACAAATCTTAGTAGAATGTTTTCTCACTGCATATGCCTTATGTTGATTGACTTCTGCCAGGAGGAAGCTTGCCCAAGGGAGTATGGATGATAAAGAGGCTGTGAACCAGTAAAAGGACTGTTTGGTGAGCTAGTTGACCCTGAACCTGCTACAATATCCCTAATCAAGACATTTTTCCCCTTGAAATTTAAGCAAGGTATTTGTAAATAAGTCTTAGTGTTTTTTAGCAATAGAAGCCTTTTAAATACATTTTTCAGTCTACTAAAAATCTACTAGCAAACAATAAGCAGGCACCATCTGGCTAACTGCACAACAAATTGACCAGATACCAATAGTGTTTATCCTGAAATGCTTAACACATTACAAAAGAGCATTAATGGTACAATGAGCTTTGAGTACAACTGATATAAAATGTAACTGTAGATACAGAAAGTTCTCTAGTAGCATTCAAAAGTGCTTGGGAGATTGCCTTCTCCCTCATTCCTCAGAAGGCATTGCTCTTTTGGCCACATGGAAAGCTAGGAGGAATCAATCTAGCAAGTAACCGCCATGCATAGCTTGTTGGGTTGTCTTTAGGTTGAATAAAAGGGTAGTTTCTATGATATTTCATTAGGGTTATATCCTCCAATATATAAATTACTTGTAGAAGTGCAAATGTATGTGCAGGGACGATAGATACACTTTTTCTAGTGGTACACTGAATGCCAAACTGGTGATGCACTTAAATCCATTGTATGCTTTGTGCCACCTTATACAAAGCTCTAATTATCTTTTTAACATGAATTGTGACCCTATGCAGCCTCCCTAAAGTGGAATGAGATGCAGCACAGGCATGATCCATCATACCCTTTGCTGCAAACATTTGGCCCGGTCCACACAAGTAACAATTTCTGGTGAGCTGTGGTGGGTCGCTGCATCATGCTTCCAAAATGCAGCTGGAAAGATGGAAAAGGATTTGCTATCTTCAGTCTCCCACAGCTCTGTGGATGGCATTCCACCTTTGGGGATGAAAAACATGTAATGTGCTACTCTAGACATTGAGCAATGAACATTAATTGCTTGGGTTTTTTCCTGCCTTGCAAAATTAAAGCCAATCCAGTCTCAAGGATGTTTGTTAGCCACTACCCAGCACCTAGTTAATGTCAGGTTTAGAAAATGAGAAAGAGAAAAAACAAAGGAGGTAAAGTTTGGAGAACTGGTTCAAGTCCTCAGCCAAACATAGGAGGGCAGCTCAAGCATGAAGGGCCTCTCAAAGACAGGGAAATTTGGAGAGTACAAAAAAGAGGGCACTGCAATAGCCAACAAGCTCATGAAGAAGGGGCTTATGTTGAGCTGGGAGTTCCTGAGAAAGGGCTATGCAGATGGAGCACAACCTGCCTGGACCCAAGTGTACTATAAACATGGATACAGATGCAGGAACAACAAGCTATTGAAGCTATTGTAAAATGTGTTTTATCAAAGTTGTCACTCGCCTGCTATGTCTTCATCTTTTTACACCCCACAGTACACATGGCATTTAGCACCTTATGAAGACTGTTGAGGTTGGTCAGGAGGCCACAGAATGTTCCCAGTAGGTTAGCAGAGTATGCAGGGGGTCACAGTAGACCTACAGTGGTTATGGGAAGTGAGCAGAGCGCTGCTGAGAGTTTCTGAAACACCTGGGGAGTAAGCCTCCTACTGCAAGCAGCTCCTTCCTATCCCTACTCTCACCCCCCCCCCCCCACCCCCCCACCCCCTCCCCCATGCTCCAAGACTGCAGGGCTTCCTGGCCTTTTCTCTACTTGCCATTTTTTTTCTTTGTTTTGGTTATTTTTGCAGGGAGCCCACCACCTGGGGATAGCCCAAAACTATGGCTTAAACCCGAGGGAGCTAGTACTCCACATTTAAAAACACACAGATTACTGGCTTCCACAAGCTTAATCAGGATAATTAAGCCACAGTTTCAGGCCATGTAACAATCTGCAGGGAGGGGTCTGATTTCCGGGACCCCTCGGCCAGTCAGAGATGTATGGAGGACCTGCTGTGCTCAGCCTGTGAAAATGATGGCCGGCCCCAGGATCTGCTCACGAAATTGGCTGGTTGCCTCCTTGAGTTCAGTAGACCCTTAGGAATGGGTCTGGGGTGTGGGCAGGGGGCCGATTATCTTTAAGGAGTCTGGGTGGTGGGAAAGGGCTTCATGGTTTTGGGGAGCTGCCAAATGACTAATGGGTCTGGGGAGCAAGCAGGAGCCACAGCTGGACTCTGATCCCTCTGGTGAGTAGGTAAAGGGCTGCAGGGCATTATGAATTGATACAGGAAGCAGGCAGATGGCTGTGTAAAGTCTCTGATGGGTATGGGGAGCTGGTCCAAGAGTGGCAAGCATTTCCAGTGGTTCTGAGTAGTAGGCAAGGAGCCTTGCAGTGCTTCTGAGGGGTTCCTGGTGTGGGTGGGTGAGTGGGAAGGAGGGGGGTGTACAGAATGTCTCTGATGGGCCCAGAGAATGGGCAGTGGGTTGCAGAGCATCTCTGATGGGTCTCTGGGGTAAGGGAACTGTTGAAGATCTGGGGACTGGTCTGGGAGTCTGGAGCATCTCTGATGGGTTTTGGGAGCAGGCAGGGGGGCAGCAGGGACTCTCATGACCTGCTGTCAGAGTAGTTTCCAATCAGTGCTGTTGGTATGTAGCTGCCTTTGTGCAGGAGTGGGAGGTCCAAGCACAGACAAAGGGGAGATATATTCAGACAGGAGGGAAGGCTGTATGCAGCCTGTGGAATAGGGTCAGGGGGTCCCCTGGTCCAGCTAGTGGGGGGAGTCCAGCCCTCAGGTTGGCCATTCTCAGTGAGTAACTGCATTTGAAATAGTTGTGGGAATATAATGCCAAAGGTAGGTTGCATCACACTGGCACATCTTGGCCTATGGTAAAATTTAAACACAGTAAGACAAGGGAAGGATTTCCATGGGGTGGAGCAGTCACAGCTGCATCCAACAGGTCTGTCCAGTTGTTAGCCCTGCAGTCTGCAGTGCAACCAGGGCACTGAAAAAACTATGGATTGCAAGTGTTATCCCATGTGTGTTTTCCAGAGTGAGGGATGAGCACCATCTAGCAGAAAGCACTGAGATTGCAGTTCTTCGGAAACAGGAGAGGCATCTGCCCTAGGGCTTGTACTGCTATAACTTCATATGCGGACATTCACCCCCTAGCCAGTGTCCTTCCCTCAGTGTAACATATACTAGAAAGTATACAGGGAAGAGAAACAATGATGATCAGGGGGTATGGAACTGCTTCCCTCTGAGGAGAGACTGAAAGGGCTGGAACTCTTCAGCTTGGAAAAGAGATGAGTGGTGGAGGGATATAATAGAGGTCTAATAAATTAGGAGTGGTATGGAAAAAAAGGCATCAGGGAACTGTTGTTCACTCTGTCTCATAACATAAGAACTAAAAAAATGCTTAGCCAAAAGGTTTAGAACAAAGAAAAGGAAGGATATTTTACAAAAGCTGCAATGATCACGTAGAACTCATTACCACCGGACATTGTGGACACCAGTAGTGTAACCTGGTTCAAACAGGGATTAGACACACTGATGAAGGACAGCTCTGTGAGGAACTGTTAAACTCAATGGTCAGGGATGTAATCTCAGGTTTGGGACATCTCTAACCCCATGACTACTGGTGACTAGGAGGGTCTGATTGGAAATGGATCACTCTACACTTGCCATGTTTCTATTACTTTTCCTCTAAAGAATCCCCTATTTGATATTCCTAGAGACAGGTCCGCTTGTTATACATTTTCTGTAAGCTTAGGCCCACCACAATCTACAAGCCCCCCCTACAATGGCTTAAGGGAGGCCACTCAATGTACAACTGAACACTTGGGACAAAGGGTGGTAAAACAGGAATGGGGGTACAGGTCAAAGGTTAATAACTAGGGTGTCAAGACTGGACACCAAGCAGAGAATCCCATCTAGCGCTCTGTGCACCTCAAACATATCTAAGATGCATTTGGATGCTGCCCAGTAAAACTCTGCTTAGACTTCTGCATGGACAAGGGAAAAGAAGATAGCCTCGCAGTCATCTGGGTTCCTCCCAGCCAGTGTTTCCTTCCTAGCCTGGTAGATAGGGAGCTTCACCAGGGGCAGGGGGAGGTTGACCAGAAGGTCCTGGGACTTAATGGGGTCTTGGATGGGATGTGCATAAAACAGAAGGTGTTGAGGAAAGGGTAGCCAGAGCCCCAATAAGAGGTTCCTGAAGAGATGGTGGAGGGGCTGAAGCCTGACACGCTGAAAGTAGATGTGCTTCAGGGTCTTCCTTTGACAACAGAAGGGGCAGATGTCAGGGGAGTCTGTAAAGTGTCCCAAATACACACATGTACTGATGGCTCTGTGGGAGCTGCCAACCTAAATCCTTGGAGGTTTATAGGATTAGGGTGGACCATAGTCTGGTTCACTGAGGATTCTTGTCTTCAGCAAAAGTGTCCTGCCATTGGTGTCTGGTTAGAATATGAGGGTGAGATGGTGAATGGTACAGAGCCTGAACGTATAGAGCTGGTGGGGATTGGCTATCTGGAAACAGACCAGTTTGATGTGGAGAGTGTTAGGAGGACTGTTGAGGCAGGAGCACCACAACAAGCTCTGGAGGGCTGGGGGATATATGAGCGGGCAGAAACTACCTTTATGCAGCACCTGTTAGATACAGACAAGAAATGTAGGCAGCAGGGCAGCCTGCTGTCTCGGACGGCCAGAGCCGCCTCGAGGTGATTTAGTAATTACTCGTTCGTTGGGCGGGCTGGTGAATAGAGAGGCGGACAAGGCTTAATGGTTGCAAAACTTTACTTACGCCGCTTGTAGCTGCAACGCTGACGGTCCGGTCGTCTGAACAACTATGTTAGTTGTTCCAGCTGGCAGGGCTCAGGCTAGCTCATCCGTCCACAAATCAAGCCGGCGGGGCAAGGGTACATCGGGGATTACGCTCGGCGACGAGGAGAAGAATTGATAGGTGATCAGTCTATCGATCAGCTCAGCCGCAAGTCAGATTTCTTTAGAGGCATTCTGCTGCGTGCTCAAAGTTCTCCGACTTGGGCGGAAGTCGCACAAAATTTTAAATGGCTAGCAAGCCAATTACTAGCCGCCACGTAGGAATAATTTAGAACTAGCCAATAGCGGGACACAAATTTGTATTCGAATGGCGGGAACTCTCTTGCACCGGGGTTTTCTGCTGCAACAGAAAACCTTTTACTTTGCAAGAGGCTCTCATGTGGCGGGAAAATTCCATCGTGCCAAGGCACCAAAATCACTGGGTTGTGACACCTGCCAGAGACAGGATTTTTTGCTACGTTCAAGCGATCATGGGCCAATGCCTACCCAAGAAAAAATATAAGCCTCCATTAAAAAGGAAGGCCACTGAGATGCAACAACTAATTTCTTGGGACAAATAAAAAGGAAAACAGGGAAGAGAAGGAGGTCCCAGGTTAAAAACAAGGGAGCTGGAAGGGGACACTGAGCACAGCATGCTGTTTCCTGAATGAGTCAAGGGACCTTGTGGATGCTGACCAATGAAACTCTGCCTGGAGATGTGAGCAGAGGAGTTTGTTTCCTCTGGCCAGATCTTCATTCCTGATCTGGTAGATAGTAAGCTTGGCCAGAGCCAGGAGGAGGTTGACCAGGAGGTCCTGGGCATTGGTGGGGCCATTGACAGGGCATGCATAAAAGAGAAGGTGCTGGGAGGAGTGTAGCTAGAGCTTCAGCAGGAGGTTCTGGAGGAGGCAGAAAAGGGGCTGCAACCTGGCACACTTGAGATAGGCATGTGCCAGAGTCTGCCTCTATTGACAGAAGGGGCATGTGTTGGGGGCAGATGCATGGCCATGGCGATGGCCCCATGGAAGAGCCACCAGCTGAGGACCCCAGTGGCTTGTGGGATAAGGGTGGAATACAGACTTGTTCACCAGGGACCTTTGCCCCTGCCCTCTCCTAGGGTGTCCCATCCCTTGTTGTCTGGGCAGGATGCAAGGATGGGGTGTTGAAGTGTGTGGAGCATAAACGTGTAAGAGATGGCAGTGGTGCGCAGTTCAAAGGTGGACTGGTTTGGGATCCCCCAGCCTGCTGAAGTGATGGGGCGGGGAGCGCTGCAGGACCTGCCGAGGCAGCAGCCCCATAACTAACTCTGGAGGGCGGGGATACCAGTGGCCAAGGACTGCCCTCATGCAGGACTTGTTCAATATAGGCAAGGAGAGTGGGCAGCAGGACAGCCTGCCAGAAACAGGATATAGGGTGGGATGGCATTTTGGTCTGATCCAGTACAGCAAATCTTATGTTTTTATGTTCTTATGACTTGTTTAGCTTAGCAAAACAAAGGTTGAGACGGATATGATTGCTCTTTATATGCACATTCAGGGAGTCAATACCAGAGAGGAAGAAAATCTGTTAAAGTTAAAGGACCATATGTGTACAAGGCCAAATGGGTGCAAAGTGGTCATAAATTTGGACTGGAAACTGCAGGAAGGTTTCTAACCATCAAGAGAAGTGAAATTCTGGGATGATCTGGATGAAGTCATGGGGGCAAGGAACCAGACTTCCTTCAAGATAGAGTTGGATTAGTTTATGGAAGGGATGGTCTGATGGAGAATATAGGTGTTATTAGAGCAGTAATTAGTCAATGTGTTATCAGACTCCAAGTGTTCATTCTCTCCCCAAGGGAGGTGGAAAGGACATTTGATCACCTTTACGGTAGTGATTCTCAACCAGGGTGCCACAGAACCCTGGGGTGACTTGAAATCATTTCAGGGGTGCTACAGGATGCCATTCAACATTAACACTTTTAGGTTTACAAACATAGGATGCTTGTACACGTGACAGGTGTTTAATCCCCTAAATTGAAACAGTAGTTTTTTAATTATGACTATTAAAAACCCACTGTTTCAATTTAGGGCCTTCCATCACTGTTACAGCAAGGGGCCCTATTCTTTTTTTTTTTTTCTGTGAAGCCTGCCCGCCTCTCCAGGAGCTGGGGCGGGGGGGTGCAAGCTGCTGGTGGGCCCCTGAGCTTCAGGGGGCCGAAGTCTTTTCCTCCATGGTAGCAGCACCCCTGGGGCCACCCAGGCAGGCTGCCAGTGGGCCGGGGGCTGCCCCAGCTGGGAGGCGCCTGATCACCTGGGATTCCAGCACGCCATAGCAGCCCGCCCAGCCAGCCACGGGGGGCACCACCACTGCAGAGGGAAGGACTAGCCCCCGCAAGCTCGCACAAGATAAACCCAGAGATTTCAAATAGAAATCCATAGGTGTGGTATTTTTGAGTTCTTTGCAACAGAGAAACTACTCTGTTTTTTGTAGTCAAAAAAGAGTGAAAACTGAGCTGGCATTTTCTGAGTAGTGCCTCAAGTCTATCCAGAGGTAACTTGAGTCTAAAAAGGTTAAGGATTGCTGCCATAGGAGTTGCTTGCATACATGGGAAGTGTCTGGCAGTGCAAAGATTCTTTACACCCCTGAGGGCCAGGTATGGAGGCAGAGAATGAGCTGGAAGAAATGGTCTCAGGGTGTGCAATGGGTCTCCTACCTCTCAGTGGGACGAGAACCCTGAGACTGCCACAAAAGAGGTGCAAGTCTCTTTAAAGATGACAGCTGTATAAGAAACAAAAATATGGGAGCTATCAGCAGTTTCCAAACTAGCCAGAAAAAGGACTTCTCTTCATGAAGCAGTGTGGACAGTCTGAAACTAAGAGGGCTGCAGGGCAGAGGCTAGTGAGGTGACCTCATACTGTAGAGGGGGAAGGCTGAGAGATTGACAGACCCAGCACAATGGACAGGCAGTCTTCACAGCAGCCAATTATGTAACAAGACACCAGATTGCTGCCCACAGAGGTCTGAATCAGGTATGGAAGTGGCCCAGGGAGTCCTATATGCTGAGCTATGGCTGAGAGTAGTCCATGTAGCACAACTGCACAGTCAGCCAGGGCCAGGGAAAGTGGATGGGCCTGGGGCCCCCATCCCATCTCCTGTTGCCAAATTCCAGGAGATCTCTGCTCCTGCAGAAGGTGGAGAAGGTTTGCAGCATGGTAGACAGTGCAGAGTCAGCTTTATGAGACTGTAGGAGTCTGCACAGAATTTCTACAACCATAGTGTCTGTGCAGCCTCCTACAATCTCATACAGCAGACTCTGCACTGTCTGCAAACTTTCTCGACCTTCCTCAGGAGCAGAGAGTGAAGCCACAAAAGACAAGCTAAGGCTGTGGAGATGAGGGTTGAGTATGTGTGGTAGCCCACAACATGGATATGATTTCCTACTGTAGTTTGGCCCAATGTACATTGGAGAGACTGAGATAGGGAGACTGGAGTGTTGGCCTGTGAGGCATGAGGTTACTGGTAGGGCAGCAGGGTGGATCTTGGCACCTCACTTGGGGAAAAAGTGCGATGTGAGGTGTGTGGAGTGCTTATCTCAACCCATACAGGCACATGACTAGAAATGTCATGCCAGCCACCTGTGACTACTCGTGACTGGAGACCCCTCCAGACAGGCACCAAGCATAGGCAGATTAATGCATGGGCTTGGGCCCAGGGGCCCCTGCCAGTCAGGGTCCCCCTGGGGGCCTGGGTTCCCTCAGGAAATGGTGGGTTTCCCCTTGCAGGTGGGCAGTATTCTAGCCTGCAAGGGGTCTTGCTTGGGGCTGCTGGGAGCAAGATGTAAGGGATGCTGCGTGCATGTGCATGGCCGCATGCATGCACGTGGCCAGGAATACAACCAGGCAGCATGGATAGCAGCTCCCTGCAGGTAAGTCTATGGAGGGGAAGTGGCATTGGGGCTCTCCACTCTGCTGCCTTTCCCTTGGGAGCTCTGCACCGGCCATGTGCCTTCTGCCCTCCTGACAGCAGTGGGGGCGGTGAGTTGTGCCCCTCACTGCCAGGTGGACAGGTGGCATGCAGCCAACGCAGGGTCCCTGGGGCAAAGACAGCAGAGCAGAGACCCCTGAGCCCACAGCGGGCAGCCTGCATCCGCCCGTTCTCTGTGCAGCTCTGTTCTGCTCTGGCCATGGCAGGAGGGAAAAGGGGGTGTGGAGCAGGGAGGAGAGAGGGGCATGTGCCACCCCATGCCCAGCCTGGCCGGGCCCACCCAGCCTCCCCCTTCCTTTTCTGGAGTCCATACATTTATGTTTATAATGGGGTGTGGAGGGCCTCCAATTTTCTGTTTGCCCAGGGCCCCAGTAAATCTTAATTTGCCACTGGCACCAAGGGGCATGGCAGGTGAGATCTGAACAAAGGTCACAAATGGCCCCTCTCACTTGGTGAAACACAGCCTCCTCATGCACAGGAACTTGGAGCATTGAAAGTTTTGTGTTGGGGCGGGGGGGCAGACTTGCAACGTCCCTGTGCTCCAGAGGTAAATTCATGCTTTAGTTTAGATGACAGGTAATGCTTTGCTTTGTGTATGTGTATAATGCGGTTCCTACCCCATTACCAAGAAGGAGAGGGCCAGGGAGCCACAGACTGGCTCCAGGTCTGTAAGAACTGCTAGGAGTTAAGAGGCCCTGAGAAAAGCAGCTGCCTGCTGCAGGTGTGGAAAGTTCAACCAGAGCTATGGCTGAGAGTAGTCCATGCAGAGGCTGCAGGACCCTGGGCTTTGATTAATAGGCCTGAGAAGGGGAAGGGGCTGGTCAGGAGTGGGCATGGCTATGGGCTTTATAAGGCCAGGACCCTTTGCTGAGACTTTAATCTGGTTTGGGTTTGCTATGAGGAAGGAGCTCCAGACTGCAGGGATTGAAGGCAACACAGTGATGCCTTGCATTGAAATTAAGTCATGTGTTGCATGTTTATTTTTCATTGCTGTGTAAGACCAGAGGATGGGAGCAGTGGAGAAGGGAGGCTTGGAGGCTTGGTGGGGCAGTGCCACTGTGTGGGGAATGGAGCCAGGTGCAGAACATTGAAGGGGGGCTCGGGGCCTGCAGCCCAAAGGATAGAAAGGGAATGAAGCTCCAAAGGACTGTGAAAGAGGGCCTGAGGCCCAAGGACTGTGCAGGCAGATGCAGAGCCCAGGAAGGCAGAGAGTGAGAGGGGACCTGAAACCCCAAAGGACTGGGTGAGAGGGCATCATGCCTAGGAAAGGCGCTGAAGCCTTTGGGCTGAATGAGAAAGCCTGAGCCCCACTCAGGTGGAGACCAGACTAGGGAAGGCTAGCAGCCTGGTGCTGAGGGAGGAGGAGGCATCCAAGGACTAACTCTGGCTGCTGAAGACAGCCTCCTAAGATGCAAAGGAATTGGAAGACCAAAGATGTGACAGGTGAAGAAATGAAGCCGATTCTGGCAAACCAGAGCAGGGGTACAGGCCTAGTACAGATGTTGGGGGGGCAGCAGCATGCAGTGTGTATGCAGCATACATACTAGGGCTGTGCAAAATTTCACCGAGTGTTTCATTTTGAAGCTGTTTTGACACGTTTCGAGCTTGAAATGGGAATCAAAACAAAAAAAGCTTTGGTACAGCTTTGAAACGAAAAGAGGGCACTCGAAATGTTTCGAAACTTTGGAAACGTTTCATGTTTCAAAGCAGCTTGGTGGCAGGAGGCAGGGGAGAGCCAGGGCTGCGCTCCAAGCAGCTCCACCCGCCCCATGCAGCTCAGCCCGGTGCGAAGCGCAGCCCTAGCTCTCCCTGCCTCCTGCCACCAGGCTGCGCTCCGAGTGGCTCTGCAGCCCCATGAAGCTCAGCCTGGTGGTGGGAGGAGGAGCGCAGCCTGGCTCTCCCCACCTCCCACCACCGGGCTGAGCTCCATGGGGCTGTGGGCCCCTGCATCTGCGCACTGGATGAGAGGAGGCTGCCTCTGCTGCCTAGGACCAGCGGTAGCATCAATCTTCCTTGGGCCTGGGCACAGCCCCACAACCCTCCCGGGGGTGCGAGCCCCCAGATCTGTGTGCTGGATGTGAGGAGGCTGCCGCGGCCAGCAAGTGTCAGGAGTTTTGCTTTGAACAGTTTGAGGTGCAGTTTCTGAGAAACTTCTGCACCTATCTCCTTGAAACTTGGCAGGCTTCTGTTACAACCCAATTAAGTAGTGCCCATGTCACAAGCAAGTAAAACCATTTAAAACAGATTTAGTCTGCACTAGGTTAACTAAGGGTTAACTAACAAGATGATAGTAACAGTTTTTTTTGTTGCGCATGTCAAAAAGAAATTTATTGCTGCACCACTAACTAGAAATGAAACTTTAACCTGTGCTTTACATAAATCATTATAATTGGTCAAAGAAAACAGGGAGTAGCCCTGTGAGATAGAACCCTAGCGAAGACTGCTAGATAATTTGCGATTCTAATTAAATTTATGACGTGGCGAAAAGCAATTGGCTATTACACAAATAAAACTTCCGTGAAGTCGGAGAGCGACTCCATATACACCTGGAGACCTCCGACATACATGTCAGAGTAAACTGACAATTTGATCGCTTGCTGGTTTGCCCCCTGTCTCGCCCCAATCTCAGACGTACTCAAAGACACCTCCGACATACATGTCAGAGTAAACTGACAATTTGATCGCTTGCTGGTTTGCCCCCTGTCTCGACCCAATCTCAGACGTAATCAACGACCGCCGGCCCGACCTTCTGCCCAACCACTTTTGCGAACTGACCTACTTTGCAGACCGACCTCATGAACTCTAAGCTGTAACTAACCAAGTATCTCTGACCTCCGTCTTTCACCACCTTGACGGCGTGAGTAAATAATCTTGCTTTGCAAATGATAAGCGTCCGCCTAATTAATTCCACTCCAAGTGTCACAAGTACCCGCCTGACGGCTTCTAAGGTCCCGACCCCCCCACTGCAGTGCACGGCAGCGACAGCTTCATGCCCTCAGAAGGGACTACCATCCCTCCAATTTGCATCTGAATCAGGCACGAAATGACAAAGTTTTAGGCATTTTCATGTTTCCCCTTTATAGCCTATGGGCAAAATGTTGAAAGAGCAAAACAGTTTCAATGAAATGAAGCAGAACAGTGCTTTGAAACGAAATGAAGCGATACAGCAAAACAAAATGCTGTCTCTTCAAAATGGCAAAACAGATGTTGAAACAAAATGATGGTGTTTTGCACAGCCCTAATAAATACAGTGTGTGTGTAAGGAAAGCTGTGCAAGGTATTTGACAGCTCTTTCTAGATAACTTTGTTTTTGTTTTTTTCTTCTTCTGTTAATTTTGCTTTTGAATTTTTAATTTGCTTAAAATGCTTGCTGTACCATATTGGAGTCTAGTAAATCCATATTTTCGGGTTTCTGAAGAAGCCTAGAAATATTCTCCTCCCTTTCCTTTGCTGTTAATGCATTGCATGATTTCTGGCTTGCTTTTGCTCTAAAGCATTGGGCACTGGGGAGGACAGACCAGGGCACTTAATCTTACAGGAAACCTTTCCAGTGTCTGTGTGGAAGGTCTTACTCATGTGCTAAAGGCAATATAAGTCTCCATATCTGGGGTCAGGAAGGAAATTTCCGAGGGTAGACTGACAAGACCCATTTGGCTGTGCAGTGTTTTTGCAGGGGGATTGGAGGCGTGTGTTTGTTTTCCTGTACAATATGTAAGACAGACCACTTCATAAGATCCGTTTGGGTTCACTTTGCCAAATGCGTTCGCTATTATTGCATCACCAAAGTACTAGTCATGCCCTTGTACAAATTTCTTTATTTATATTTGTGTATGATTGATATGGCACCCTTCCCAACAAAGGCTCATGGTAGCTTACAGAATAACATCAACAGGAGAGTGACAAGATTATGTAATGCTGGGAGATTGTTTTGCAGCTATAGTGCAAAAGAGGGGCTGGAGAGGATATTCTTGTTGACTCTTTAGGGCCAAGAGAACCTGTGGCTTCCTGAAATCTCAGGTGACTCCAGGTGTGTCTTTTCTATCCCATATAACACTCATGGCTCTTGGCGCACATATTCAGCCAGTGGCATACCAATGGAAGGGGCCCATGGCCCCAGGACACCTTCCCTGCTTCTTCCTGGCTTATCCCATAGTGCCAACTACCCCCCAAGAGAGTCTGATCTCACCTTATCATTTTACACACCCTCAAACAGGGACAGGCCCTTCCCAATGCTCAGCCTTCAGCTTCATGGCCATATCTTTGCCACCTAGCTTAGGCTGTACCATCTCTTCCTTCTCGCTCCAAGTTGAGATTTCTAGGTCTGGGGCAGTGGGGGATGCAGCTGTACATCTCCCTGCTTGTTTGCAGCTGTTCCCAGCTATTTTGTGATGCCTCTGGGGCTACCTTGCCCATGCCCCCATCCTCTAGTGGCATCAGTGGAGGACACTGTCTTAACTCTGCTCCAATGCTGGACCACAGCAGCCCACCTGGTTCTATTCCTCACGCAGTGGCACTGCCCCCCAAACACATCCCACAGCCTCCAAGCCACCCTTCACCACCACTCCCATCCTCTGGTCTTACACAGTAATAAAAATAAGAATCATTAATAATTTTGGTAGGTATGCCTGTAATTAGCCATGCATCCTCCCTGAATGCTGTTCTGATCTCCTTCCTATGCCCAGACTGCTGCTCTGCTCCCTACCTGATCTGCTGCTGCACTGCCTGTCCACTCCCCAGTCTGCTTATACTGCTTGATATGCATGCCACAGGTTGCCCACCCTTGTTCTAAGGTATTACCATAACTACACCCTCAAACAGGGTGTTATTGAAGTCATTTTTTAAATCTGTGCTTAGGATCAGGGCATGGCTTTGTCATAGTGGTCAACAGGGCTTAGTCGTACCCAAAACTCATGCTGAAGCAGTAAGATGACCTAGCACCACTTGAGATGAGTCAGGAGGCATTATACAAGTCATGGTGCAGAAGGATCTGTTGATGCACTGTTTGGGGTGTCTGTACCCTGAACTGTAGTGACCCATGTCTACGGCAATGCACTTACACCTGCCATGTGTAACACTAAGCATTAACCTTTAACACACAAATAGAAATACATTTTCAATTTAAATTTCTCTCCAGTTGTAGCCTTTGAAGAGGGAGCTGGTGTTTTATTAACCCTGAACTCTTTAGTCAGAGCAGGCTGAACATGGGTCCCACCATTCTTCTTGCATGCAATGTTTGTGTTTTCTTCTACAGAGGAGAAGCTAGAGGGCTGTGAAAGACTTGGTACAGCAGCAAATCCCCCTCGGACTTTGCCTGATTTATTTGGCTGCAACTAATCGGAGCTCTGACGTTGATTACAGTTTTTGGCTCCGCTGTTACTGGAATGTAGCTGGAGTGTTCTCATTAGCCGTCTTTCCTGCCAGTCAGCTATTCGCTGCTATTACTATCCATCCCACCGTCAGTAATCTTGACTTTCCACACCACGCTGCCAGAGCCCTGGTGTGTTCCACATCACACTGACACTTTGTCTTCATGCCAGCCAGAGTTTGTTCTCTCTCTCTCGGTCTCTCTCTCTCGTGCTCCAGATGCATTGTGACCCTCTGTCCTTCTTTCTTCATGTCTTTGTGTAACAAGGTATTTAGAGATTCACAGATTGATTGCAGTGACATGGCAGCTGGAGAGGGGGAGGTTCAGGAGCAGGAGAGGTGCCTAGCTCCCTCCTGTAGGTACCCATCTTTTGCAGTGTAGCAGAAAGACCCCTTTTCCTCTTGCCTGCATTTGCTCTCCCCTCTTTGGATATGTTTCTCTTTTTCTACCTTTTCTTCCTTCCTCTCTCTCTCACTTTAAGATAAGGAAATGTGTTATAAAATTTGTGTGTACGCATTTTGTATCTCCCCTTGTATTTTGGTATTTTTATCTATTTGTGTGCCATGGCATTTGTAGCTTATATTTTATACTCCTCACCTTTCAACTTTCAACTAAATGTGTTTTAGTAAGTTATACATTGTAACAATGTTAACAAAGGCAGGAATCAAACTGCCCTTCCCTGTATCAGGCTGGCCCCTGAAAGAGCGAGTGAATCAGTGATTGAATGTGTAACACTGTAGCAGCAGACAGCAATTAACACCTGGGACACTGATCAACCAAGGGAAGAATACAATAGAAGACAATGTAACAACCGGGAAATCTCTAAACCTCACTGGTCAAGGGCTAGAAGCCCTGGCCTGAGTTAATCAACGCCGGGGACCAACTTTTGGGCTGAATATCTCCAGATCACTCCCAGAGCCCTATTTAAAATTCATCAACAGACTTCCAAACCTGCACGTTCATGCGGATGACCCCGGGGGCGGACGGATGCCATCCAGTAGCCACCGAGGGGGGGGAAGTCCCACGAGGGTCAACGACCCCTGGATTGGGCAAACCTGAAAACTGGGGAGTCACCAAAGTCTGCCAAGGACAGATAAAAGGCAGTGAAAAGTGACCCTCAGTGGCGCCCGCTTGATCTCCAACTCAACCAGACCTGTCCAGCCAGAAGGACCAGCCAGCAACCCCCTTCTGGAGGATAACACCATGCTGAAAGAAGCCTCGACTGGCCATCGATGGCAGACTCCAGCGCTTGTAGGATAGGTATACCTGACTCTGTAGCTTGCTACTGTGTGTGTGTATGTGTATGCATGTGTGTGTGGGGGGGACCAGCCCCAAGGTTTATGATTTAACTCATTACAGTGTTTCAATCCGCCTAATAAACCAGAATTTTAAGGATCCCGAGTTGGACATTTGTAGCCAACAGCAGCAAGTGTCAGGGGAAATGGGACAAGTTCCAGGCCTTGGACAACTGATGAGCTGAGGATGACTTAGTCCAGTGGTGCTCAATCTTTTTTCTTCCACAGGCTGGATGGGCATGAATGGTCCCTCAGCAAGCCAGATCCAACCCAGTAGACCCAATGTGGTGCCTGAGGGAGGTGTGGTCGGGACCCATCTGGCTGCATGGCATGTGGATGGGGTGAGGGGGCAGCCCCAACCTGAGCCAGTTGTACAGGAGAAGGGGCTTTATGGGCTCCAACCCAGACCCACAAGGGGGCTGCGGAGCATGACCTAGCCCCGATTGAGTCGGGGGGGGAGGGGAGGAGGAGGAGGAGGGGCAGGTGGAAGGCGTGTGGCCTCATCCTGAACCAGCCATGCAGGGGAAGGAGGTGTGGCCAGACCCTAAACCAGCTGTGCAGGGTTTGGGATATTGGCAGTGGAGAGGGGTGGCTGTATTAACTGCCACTGCTCCCCGCCACCAAATTTCCTGACCATTTGGGAGCTCCATGGCCTGGATTCATGGGCTGCATTTGGCCTGCAGGCTGGAGGTTGAAGACTCCTGCCTTATTCTGTTTGTGCCTCCATCTCTTGGTGAATGGGTTGTACACCCTGGAGAAGATGAGAATGCAAAGAAGCATGTCAGCTGCCTCCTGGCAGAAGACATCCTCCTCCTGAGGAGCCAGAACAGGTGCAAGAAAGGGCGATGGCTACCTGTGCCATCCTTTCCTCTCTGGATGGGACCAGTGCTAATGCTGTGGACTCCTTGCAGTTGGCGTGGGTCACTAGGATCTACTGGAGCTTCCTCTTGCTGGCTAAGGGAAACCCTGATGCATGTTTCTTTAGAGCACACCAAGCTGCAGCCCCCATTCCAGTTCCTCCCAAGCCTCCTACTGAGCTTCCGGCTCCATCTTTCCCTGTAATTCTTCATTTATGCACACCTTACCTTGGTGTCTCCCAGTCAACAAGGAGGCCTTCATCCCAACTCCCACAAGGACAAGTGGGGATAATGATGCTGTGTTCATAGTGAAGAAAGCATGTGGGAAGCTCTTGGGGAATTAAAAGACTAAAACTAGATAAAACTCCCCTTGAACAGATGGCTATAAGGTGAGGAAGCCCTGCTGGACAGAGCTGCCTTTG
>NW_005842815.1:12774-16455 GCF_000455745.1 Alligator sinensis | reverse complement strand
GGGGTGCATACCTTTCTCTTTGTATTGCAGTTGCATCACTCTCTCAGAGCAGGGCTTTAGTTAATTAAGAGCTGCTGAGTGAGAGACTCTGCCTGTTACGGATGCCCAAGGGAACAAGTTACAGCTCTGTGAGTGAAGAAGCCCCTTACCAATGCAATTAAAGCTTTTTGGCTTGCAAACATGGTTCTTCACATTGCAGTAGCATGTGGTGCTTTTTCATATTGCACTAACATTCTTCTGGGGAAGTGGAAAGGCTGTATGTAACTAGCATTTTCTGGCTTGCTAGTGCTTGCATTTGACATTCTGAAGCTCCATGATGAGAAAGCATGGAGTGCAGAGGGTACAGTGTAGCAGAGACCTTGGCAACATTTTCTGTTCTCAGAATAGGAGGGGGGAGAGGGAGCTTGTTCTAGACTAGGGGCAGGCAAAATGCAGCTTGCCGGATGGATCAGGTGGCCAAGCAATTCCATCTGGCCCCTCTTAAGCCCTGGCCCTGGTCTGTCCCTCTGTGCAGCTCTGGTTGCTAAGCCTGGCCTGACCCGCCCCAGCTAGAGACAAGAAGCCTCTGCTTGCCAGAGGCTTTCGCTGGTGAGCCCATGGCTGCTTCCAGCTTCCCTCCCTGCCAGAGTGGAAATTCAGGTGAGGGCCCTGCCAGCCAGGCCAGGGACTCATGGTGGGGAAAAGGGGGCCAGAAGTGCAGGGAGCCACGTGCTGTGAGGTCAGGGTGGGTTGGTCCCGCATGCTGCAGGAACTGCATGCTGTGGGGCTGGGTCTGGCTGGCCCTGCACATTTCCATCATGTGTAGCTAGGGACTCAAGCGGGAGTGTAGGAGCTGCAGCTATGGGACTGGCCACATACGCTGCCACCATGTTTGGTCAGGAACTCGGGTGGGAGTGCAGGAGTGGCACACTGTGGGCCGGGGCAGGGCTGGCGTGGCTCACCCTCACCACATGCAGCTCCAGGGACTCCAAGGGTCCCACCCCCAAACACACCCACACCCTAGCACAGCCCCCACACACTCTCTCCCACACCCCACCCACCGTACCCACACCCCACCACACACATACCCACTCCCCAACCACACACCCCCTTACATGCATCCCCTTATCCCCCATACACAATATACAAGAGTAAGACTGTATTTTGAGCTATTATGCAATTGCCTCTAGAAACACCATGCAAACACATAAATTAGGACAAAAATATTTTTTTAAATAAAATTAAATTAAGTTATAGTAGATGTTTGATTTGATTTGATTTTTTAAGTATATGATTTGAGGGGTTTTTTCTGGTTTGAAGATGTTAACCCTCTCTCCCAAAAGGAGTACTTCTGGGGCAAGGGGAGGGACTTCCAGTGGCAAAGGTTGGAGGATTAAGAGGCGGGACTTTTGGTTCCAAAATGGTGACCGGGGGGAGTGCACCCATCAAGGGGTGGGGCTACCCCTTGCAGCTCTTTTCAGCTCACCAAAACTTGTTAAGCGGGCTTCCAGCCAAAATAATTGCCCAACCCTGTTATAGAGGTTCCCTAGCCAGCACTGGAGGGTGGGGTCAGTGAATTGGAGTCCATCTGGGGAGGTGGGGTGGCTTCAATACACATGCTCCACCTTCCAGCGGGGCTGAAAAAGTGCAAATTGAACTCCCTCTGCTCCCTTTTCCCCGTCCCATTCTGAAAACAGCTTGGAGGCTGGCAGGCAAGCAGGCAGATACAAGGTACAGAAGACACTATGTTTTGAAACATCTTCATTGGAACCCGGTTCAGTTTTTTTTTGCCTGATCAGCTATTTCTGAAGCAGTCTGCAGCCATGTACTTATGTTTGGTCACAGCTATAGACTGCTTTCTGTGGCCAGATGGGGTGAAAATTGTCACTTCTCTCTGTGCCTTCCGTTCCTCAAGGTGTATAGCCTGGTGTCTTCTTTCAAGAAAGACTCCAAGTACTGTCCAGATCATAAGGTCTGGAACAGTCCAAGTGGGGACTCACATGGCACTATGCCGCTGCCACCAGAGCCTGTGCTCACACGGGGGAATTTGTGGTTTAATGCGGTCTATTACCATGCCAAGTCACATTTGCAACTATTTGGGGATGATGCCGATGATAAATTCTATCGATGTCCTAGCACTTCAGGAAACCCACGTCAAGAATGAGGTACAAGCCTGCCTCTATAAGATGGATGGATAAGCTTGCTACCAGCACTTAAAACCCAAAATACAGCCTGGCAATCTATGCGAGGAATGAGATATCCGACTATACAAAACTATCATCCACTGAAAACCAAGGCATCGGCATGACATCCATCAAGCTTGGTAAATTGACAGTTGTTAACATTTACAAGCCATCCAATGGCCCCATGCAGCTTTACTGACTCCTGAACACCCATCTATAAATGTCAGAGACTTCAACAGTCATCATGTGAAATGGGGGTATGAGGCCAACGATGAAAATGGGGAAGCCTTGACGGACTGGATGTCAGTAGAGGATGTACAGCTTGTGTACACTGCTAAACAACACGGTACTTTTAGGTCTGTGAGGTAGGGACAGGACTATAATCCAGACCTCACCTTCATTTTGATCAACAGGGACAGTGCCCCCTCCTTGTGTCTAGGAATGTGCTTTCTCACTTCCCACACAGCCAACATTGGCCAGTAATCAGTCATGTTGGGATTGAAATCCCTGTTATTCAGTCAAAAAGGATGGCAAGGTTGAACTTTGGCATGGTAGACTGGTCCAGGTTCACAGCTGAGGTTGAAAAAATTATTCACCAAATTTCCCCAATGCCAAAGGAGACTGCTTTGCAGACCTTCTCATCAGCCAGCATGGCTTTTGTCATGGGTAGGTCTTGTCTTACCAACCATATTTCCTTTTACAATAAGGTGACTCGCCACCTGGATAAGAGAAAGGAGGTTGACATTATATACCTCAACTTCCAAAAAGCTTTTGATCTGGTATCCCATCATGTTCTCACGAAAAAAAATTGGAAGACTGTGGGCTTAACTGCAAGACAGTCAGGTAGGTAGGAAGCTGGATGTGGGGTAAGACCTGGAGAGTTTTAATGAACAGATCTGTGTCATCTTGGTGGGAAGTGGCCAGTGGTGTCCTGCAGGGATCAGTGCTTGGCCCAGTGCTAGTCAACATCTTCATCAATGATTTGGATGTAGGCGTGAAGAGTTCACTGGCCAAGTTTGCGGACGAAACCAAGTTATGGGGAAGTGTGGTCATGCTTGAAGATAGGCTGCAGATACAGGTGGACCGAGACAGGCTGGCAAGTTGGGTGGACGAGAACCAGATGAAGCTCAATGTTGAGAAATGTAAAGTGATCCACTTGGGGGCAAACAATCCCCTGCACACACAGGTGGAGGGTGGAAAATTTGGGGGGGTTGAGCACATACGCACACGCCCCCTGCCCCCACCCCCACAAGGCAGGAGAGTTTGCAGGGAAAAGAGCGGGGGGAGGGAAAAGGCCAGGGGTGTAGGACTGCAGCAGTGAGGCGTGGATGCAGGGAGCAGAGACTGAGCCCAGCTGTGGCCTGCTCGTGCCCCATGCAAAGATTGGGGGCCCACATGCCCCACCCCTGCCCGTCTTGGCTCCCTGGTGCCATGCCAGCTCTGGAGGAGCCACTGGGCTGCACCAGGCTTGGGATCGGGGCCTGCTGCACTTGCAAGGCCACCCCTTCCCCCACGCTCG
>NW_005842815.1:0-12702 GCF_000455745.1 Alligator sinensis | reverse complement strand
CCAGGCTTGGCTGCACCACCAGGCCAGAGAGGACAGAGTCCCGAGGACCTGGCGCCTGCCCTGAGTTGTTCCTGTGAAGAACCCAGCACAGCCCAGCGGCTCTTCCAGGGGTGTGGGCAGGCACTCCTACCACTGTGTGTACCACAGGGAAGCTGGGGGAGGGCAGGCACATCCCCCACCTCTTGTCTCTCTCGCACTGTGCCCCTGGAAAAGCCGCTGGGCTCTGATTGCACTACAACCTGGCCCAGCCGGGGCCCCGTTCATGGTGAATCGGGGTCCCAGCCGGGCTGGGTTGTGGGGCAGTTGGAGCCTGTCAGCTCTTCTAGAGGCAGTGTGACACTGGGGAGCAAAGTGGGAGGACACAGGCCTCCGATCTTTGCACAGGGCAGGGGCTGGCTGTAGCTGAGCTCAGCCTCTACTCCCTGTGTCCATACCACACTGCTGCCAATGCTTTGAAAGTGGCGTGATGGCATGTGCATCCTGCCGCTGGGCAGGCCTGGCAGCAAGGCATTTGGTGCTGCAAAGTGCTACATTCAAAGCAGAGGTGGCAGTTTGGCACAGGTGCAAGGAGCAGAGACTGAGCCCAGCTGCAGCCCACCCCTGCCCTGTGCAAAGATTGAGGGCCTACGTGTCCCCCGCTTCACTTTCTGGTGCTGCGCTGGCTCTGGAGGAGCTGCCAGGCTCTGATTGCCCTATGACCCGGCCCAGTTGAGGCCCAATTCGCAATGAACGGGGCCCCGGCTGGGCCGGGTTGTGGGGCAATCACTACAGTGCAGGAGGGAGTGGGGTGGGGTGTATGACTCACCCTGCCCCTACCTCACTCTCAATCTGCCTGCCCCATGCCAGCCCAATTAAAAGGAACTTACCTGCCTGCAGCTGGGCCCGCTGCGATCCTGGCTGCTAGTGTGCAGGTATCTGAGTGCACGCGTGCCAGTCCCCCTGCAGCCAGGGCACCCTCTGGCTATATCTTCTGCCCTGTGTTCAGGCATGGCTAAGCCTCATTAGCCTCCCCTTCCACCACCTATGCCTGCACACCTATAGGCTTGGCAATGCCAACCTGACCAGCACTACGAACAAAAGGTACCTGGGGGTAATAATAGACCGCAGTATGAAGATGAGCCAGCAGTGCGATACTGTAGTCAGCAGGGCTAAAAATACCCTGGCATGCATCAAATGATGCATCTCCAGCAAAACCAAAGAAGTGATTCTCCCACTCTGCTCAGCACTGGTGAGACCACAGCCAGAGTACTGTGTCCAGTTCTGGGCCCTGCACTTTACCAAGGATGTGGTAAAGCTTGAGAGAGTCCACTACCTGTACAATCAGAGACTTGCACAGCAAGCCACATGAGGAAAGGCTGAGGGATCTGGGACTCTTCAGCCTGAAAAAAAGAAGGCTGAGAGAGGACTTGGTAGTAGCTTACTGCTACATCAGAGGCATACATCAAAGGCTCAGTGAACAACTGTTCACCGGGGCATCCTTGGGGAAAACTAGGAGTAATGGTCAGAAACTCCTGGAAGACCATTTCAGGCTTAACATTAGGAAAAACTTCTTCACAAGTAGGGTGTCCAGACTGTGGAATAATCTCTCTCCAGAGGTAGTACAATCACCTACCCTGGAAATCTTCAAAAGACTGGACCATCACCTTACTAGGGTCACCTGACCCCAGTTGTCTCTCCTGCTTGGTGCACAGGGCTCGACCCGATGGTCTTCCGAGGTCCCTTCCAGCCTTACAATCTATGAATCTATGAATCACAGCCACAAAAAACAACATCCCACATGGATTGGATACAGGGAGACATACATTCCTTGCTGGAAATCTGAGTGTGAGAACCTCTTCCCAGAATACCAACAGCTGGGGGATCCTGCACTGGCAACAGCCTTGCTTGGGTCCCTGGACACCGCCAGACGCCAGAAATGGATGCAGCATGTGGAATCCTTGGAATTTACACATTCAAGCCACCGAGCCTGGAACCTTCTGAGGAAACTTGGAGCAACTAACCCTGCAGAAGCTGTGAACTTGCAGGTCAAGCTGGGCACTGTCACCACAAAACTAGTCATGAACTCAAAGGGACTGCTTGACAAGCATTACAAACTGGATGTCAGGCAGCAACTGAAGGAGTAAATAGCCAAGCGCCTGGACTCCTCCGAACTCTTGGGCAGTTTCTCTATCGAGGAACGTAGGGCTGGTCTGACTGAAACAAAAAGAGGGAAGGCTGCAGGGAAAGATGAAATCCCTCCAGACTTCCTCCATCGTTTTGGACCGATGGGTCAAAAGTAGCTTCTGCGCCTGTATTCAAATGTGATGGAGAGCGGCCAAATTCCTTGAATCTGGCATGAAGCAATGGTTATTGCTCTGCTGAAACTAGGAAAACCAGCCAGCAATCCTGGGAGCCATAGGCCAATAGCATTGCTTTGTACAACTTACAAACTACTGTAGTGGCTCATCCTCCAAAGGATTAGCCCAGTTGCCAAGGTGTCCATCCCTCAAGAACAAGCCGGTTTTATGACGCACAGAAGTTTCTGTGACCAAGTGATTGCCCTCACCACAAACATCAAGGCTGGCTTCCAGCACAACTTTAAGAGCAGTGCTGCATTTGTTGGCCTTTCCACAGCACGTGATACTGTGCGGAAGCACGGCCTATTGCTAGAACTGTCCCACTTTCTCTCATGCACCAGACTGCTCTGCTTTTTGTGGACATTTCTAGACAACCATTGGGCAGGACTTCCGGGGCCCCTCTGCTAATCAGAGGCATGAGAAGGGGCCTGCTGCACTGGGCCTACAAAAATGGCTGCCCAGCCTGTGGTCTGCATGTGAAATCTGCTGGCAGCCATCTCCATTTCGGTAGACCCCTACTCATAGGGAAATCTTGATACTTTGGCCTCTAACCACTCTCCTTTCTAGCTTTGCTTTCTTTATAGCTTCCAAGTGACCTCTTGCAGGCAAAGCAAGTTTGGAGAATGTCTGGGCCTGTGGTCCACATCTTTGGGCCTCACTCTCTGCACTATAAAGAATATGTAAGAGCTTATTCCTTGACTATGCAGAGGCAAAGCCCTTGCTCTGATGTCCTAACCCAGCCAAGTTGCTCTGTTCCAGATGTGGCACGGTTAGGTCAGTCCTGGTTATTGCAGAGCTGAGATGCCTCACTAGGCAGTAACTACAAGTTGCTTTGTAGGTAACAGCTTGATCCAGAATTGGCTGCCTGTTTATCTGATAATAGAGCAAAACCAGAGGGGACAAACACATTGTTTGTTTTGCCAAACAAATTGTGCTTCAGGCAATTTCAGTGGTGGTGGGAAGGGTCAGAGGGAGGGAGTTAGCCATTGCCTAGGCCAGGGGCAGGCAATTATTTTGGGCAGAGGGCCACTTACCCAGCTTTGGCAAGCTGTTGAGGGCTGCATGGGTAGGCCCACCCCTTAACAGGTGCCCCACCCCCTGGTCACCATCTCGGGACCAATATCCCAGGGCCAACACTGGTGGGGCCCAAAGCAGTGCGTAGGCTGGCAGGGGTCTGTGCAGCCAGGCTGGGCTGTACCAGCAGGGAGAGGGGGGAGATGGCCCGGCTCCATATAGTCCCTGCTGGCCGGGACCCTGTACATCTGCCACCCTGCTCTGGACCCTGCTGGTGCTGGCCCAGGGACACACTGGTATGGGCCCTGTGCTCCCGCTGGCTCCCTGCCCGCTGACTCCCAGTGCCCCCAGCCCCATGGTACAGGCAGGGGGCAGTGTGCGGAGGACTGGCAAACCACAGACCATAGACCATCAAACCATGGACCAGAAGTGACCAAGGACCAGCAGTGACTGGCATTGTGTGGGCTGGCAGCCAACCCTTTTTTATACTTGGTATAAAAAAGGGATGGTTGCTGGTCCACGGTATGTTGGTTACTTTCGGTCTGCAGTTTGCTGGTCTATGGTTACTTCTGGTCCGTGGCAGCCAGCCCACCTGTGGACCAGCAGCCAATGCTTCTCAGCCCGGTACCAGGCTGTGTCCCAGGGGTTGGGAACCCCTGCTCTACAAGATACAGGACGGTATTGAGTAAAACCTGTGAGGCATGGGCACAGCTGTAAGGGAGATTGGAGGCTGTAAATAGCCCATAAAGCAATAGGTGCCCTAGAGGCATGTATGGGCCGGGAGGGCCCATATAGAAAAGGACTGATTGGAGGCTAGTGGGGTCTGAGAAGGGAGCCACTAGCAAAGGTAGGATAAGGGCATGTTCTAGGACTTTTGGGCAGCTTCACTTTGAAAAATCAACCATTACATCAAGGTGTGGCAGGAGAAGGTACCTAGAGTAGTAGGCAGTAAAGGAAAGGTACCTAGAGCTAGTGCAGGGCAGTAGCTGTTGGGCCACCAGGAGGCATCATGGTTGCATTTGGGCCTAGTCCTGCTACAGCAGAGGTGGGCAAAATGTGGTCCATGGAGGAACTGTCTGGCCCACAGCAGGTCCCTTGGTCCTACCTGGCCCAGGTGCCATCTGGCCTGTAGTGTGTCCTACCACCCCCAGGCAGGCAGCAGGGCTGGGGCAGCTCTACAGCTGGGCTGTGTTTCTAGGCAGCCCAGGTGATGGCAGCTCCTGGTTGCTGCCGCCACTGGCCACTGCCACTGGCCCCAGCCCCATGGTACTGGCAGGGACCCACGTGCACAGTCCTAGCCTGGGCTTGGCCCACCCCCACCCACTCTGGACTCAACCCATCTGAAGCAAACCAATTCCAGATCAGCTGGAACCCGGGCACACGGCCTTGATCCCAGCCCACCCCGCGCTCGCTCTAGACTGCCTGCCCAAGCTGAGCAGCATTGGCTGGGCAGAAGCTACTGCTGGCATGGGAAGAAAAGTAGCTGCCTCCCCCTCACTGCTGCCAAGCCCTTCTTGCTGCAGCTGTCTGGAGTCCATGCCCAGGTTCCCCTGTAGCTCCTCTTCATTTCCACTGATGTCCCACTGGGGGCCTAGAGGTAGTGGAGAAGAGCTGCAGGGCAGCCAGGGCATGGGCTTCAGGCAGCTGCAGCAAGAAGGGCCCAGCAGCAGTGAGGGAGAAGCGGCCACTCTTCCCCCATTCTCAGCAGCAGCTACTACCCAATTGCTGCTGCTGCTCAGTGTGGGTGGGCGGTCTGGAGCAGGCGCAGGAAAGGCCAGGGTTGGGGTTGTGTGCACAGATCCCAGCTGGTCCACAGCTGTGCCACTCTGGCCAGGGCAAGTCTGGAGTGGGTGCGGGGTCAGCCAGGACTGGGGCTGTGTGCTCATCTGCTGCTTGGTGCACTGGTGGTGATCATGGGGAGGAGCTGCCAGGTGTTCAGGCTCTGGGCTGTCGTGGGGGGTGGGATAGGGGTTGCTGACCAGCCTGCAACAGTTCTCCAGAACTGCCTACATGGCCCACAGGCCTATGTGGCCCTCTGCCCCTGTGCTACAATGTCTTGTAGTTGTGTTTGACGATTTGAATTGGCAATCTGGGGTTTCCTTTGGTATGTGAATGCAAATGCAGGACACCAGGCTTAATAACCCAGAAGATCTATGATTATACTATGTAAACTTAAAACAGGTTTGAAGGGTACAGCAAGCTCTCTTCATTCCCAGGGAAGAAGATCTGGTGCTTGAGATACCCAAAGCAGTGAGCTTGTAGGAGGTACCATTTGTAGAGGGGCTCACTAGTTAAAAGCAAGAACAAACTGGCAACCAACAGCATGCTCTCTCTCATATTGAGGTGGACTTCCAGATCTGGTGGATGACAATGGGTACAACCAGGCAGCAAACCCATTCAGAAATCCTATCAGATGCCAGAAGGAATGAAAAAGGGTTCTGGTAAGAGATACTTAAATTGGTGGTGACTGAGGAATTCCATAGCCCCGCCCATAACTTGGTAACCCAGCTGCCAAAACCAGAGGGCCATCTGATTTTGTGTGGATTTTTATCACACAAATGACATCTCCCATTACAATACTTACCCAGCTAGTTGCACAGTGCTTCACAAAGTAGTGGTGATGGTTATGTCCCAGCAGTTCCATGGCCAAGAACATGCTATCATACCCAGAACAATAGAAATACACGATGGGAGGGGACCTCAGGAGGTCACTTATTCCACCCCCCTGCTCCAGGTAGATTGATCCCTTTCTAAACTATCCCAGACAAACAGAATCATAAAAAATTAGTGTTAGAATGACTTCAGAAGGTAATCTAGTCCAGCCCCTGGTTAAACCAGGACAACCCCCAGCTAGATCATTCCACCTAGGGATTTGTTGAGCCAGCCCTTAAAAACCTCCAAGGATGGAGATTCCACCACCTCTCTAGATAATCCATTCCAGTGCTTCCCCTCCCTCTGAGAGAGTTTTTCCTAATATCCAACCTAAACCTCCCTTGCTGCAACTTGAGACCATTGCTCCTTGTTTTGTTATCTGCTACCATGGAGAACAGTTTAGCTCCATCCTCTTCGTAACCACCCTTCAGGTAGTTGAAGGCTGCTATTAAATCTCCTCTTTGTCTTCTCATCTCATAAGCACGGATCCTGGTTTTCCCTGATTAAAAAATCACAGATTCTCTAATTAAAACCCCCCAAATCTGTGATCAAAATTAAATTCCCTCCAAAGCTTCTCATCCCTGCTTGTGCCCTTCACCCCTCACCCACAGCCCCTGCCCCATAGCCCTGACAGAGGGAGCCTCCAGCTGCCAGAGCTATGGGGCCAGGGACTCAGGTCTGCAGCTCCCTGGCCCCAACAGAAGGCAGCAGCTGCTGCAACAGAAGGAGCATGGAGCCAGCTTCCACATTGCTTCCTGCCTGCTGCAGGTTCAGGCAGTGGCAGGGCCAGCTCCCAGTGGCAGCACGCACTCCTGGGTGGCAGGGGGGACCCGCACCCTCCAGATCTGTGCATGGGGCGGGGGCAGGGCTGGTGCGCACTGTGTATGGCTTCACCAAAGGGCCAATAGTACGTCTCTCTGGATCCATGCACCACTGGCCAAGTGGGCACTCCTGCAGGAAGCTGGCTTGGGGCTGAGGAACAGGGAAGGTGTTGGGGAAAGCCCCACATGGTGTGTGTGCCTGGCCAGCAGTGTGTGGACCTGGAGTGGTGTTCTTTTCTCCAAACTAAGCGATCTATGTTCTTTCAACATTTCCTCTGTCATGGTTTTTAGACGACTGGCCTTTTTTTTTGGTTGCTCTCCTCTAGATTCTAACTTAGAATTACAGAATCATAGAAAAGTAGAGTTGGAAGGGACCTCAGGAGGTCATTTAGTCCATGGGTGACTGGTGCCGACTTAGTCAGGGGGGCATGTGCCCCCCCTGCAACCAGTCCTGCCAATGGGGTGGGGGGTTCCCCCGCAGGCGATCCTGTGGACTGGAGGGTGGGGAGTCCTCCCAGGTGACCCCACAACAGCCGATTGCTGCGGCTAATTGCTGCAATTGCTGCAGCTGCTTCTGGGAGTGGCTGCGGCCACTTCTGGGAGCAAGTGCCAGCTGATCCCTGCAGCAGCTCCAAGAAGTGGTTGCAGCCACTCCTGGAAGTGGCTGCAGTGATCGCAGTGATCGGCTGGCACTTGCAGGTGGGGCACTGGCACTCCCACCTGCCCCCGCTGCCCATTGCCTAAGCGGCAAGCGCGGCCAGTCAGGGGGTGCACCTGCGCTGTCAGGGGGTGCACCCCTGTGCACCCGCTATGTGTCACCACTAATCTAGTCCAACCCCCTGCTCAAAGCAGGACCATCCCAAGCTACATCATCCCAGTTGAGGATTTATCTAGTTGGGTCTTAAAAACCTCCAAGGATGGAGATTCCACAGCCTTCTCTGGGTAGAAGATCCAGCATTTTGCTAACCCCCCTAGTTCTTCTTCCCCCTCTAGTACCCCCTAGGTACCTTTTCCTGCCACACCTTGATGTGAGAAAGTTCTTCCTAATATCTAACCTAAGCTTCCTTTGGTGCAACTTGAGACCATTGCTCCTTGTTCTGTCATCTGCCACCACTGAGAACAGTCTAGATCCATCCTCTTTTGAACTACCCTTCAAGTAATTGAAGGCTGCTATTAAATTGCCGCTCAGTCTTCTGTTCTCTAGACTGAGTAAGTCCAGTTCCCTCAGCCTGTCCTCAGAAGTCATGTGCCCCCAGCCCCCTCACCATTTGTGTTGCTTTCTCCTGGACTCTCTTCAATTTGCCCACATCCTTTCCATAGTGGGGGGCCCCAAAACTGGACACAGTACTCCAGATGTGGCTTCAGTAGTGAGGTGAGTCCAGTCTTGTGTGTACTGGCTTTACCTTCCAAAATTGTAAGTTGTATAAAGGTACCAATGCTGCAAGACAAAATTGGGCAAAGGCTGCTGAGGGGTTAGTACTCATCTGGACTTGTGTGAAGGGCTGAGGTTGGAGGGACCCTCAGACCAGGAAAGAGAGGTTTGGAAAAAATTTGCAAAGGAGTTACTTTGGGATGGTGTTGCAGTCTGCCATCAAGCCTCACTGGGAAAAGTACTTGTGATGTACAGATTTCTATGGTGGGCTCAAGTTGAGAGCTATTACTCTATAACGGAGGCATTGAGCAGTGCCCCCAGAAGCAAAATGGCAGTGGTATGGAGCACTGCCCTGTTGGCAGTAAGCCACAGAGCAGAAGTGGTGAGGAGTGATGATCCCCAGCAATGATCCCCATGGCAGTCACTGAGTGATTGCCATGGCAGGTGAGGAGTGGTGACAGTGACTGTTGGTAGTAAGTGCTTGGATCTTTAGTGTGTGTGCTCCCCTACCCTGCACCTGTCATTTTGCTAAAGTAGGTGGTAGCCCCCAGATGGCAGTGGCAACCCCAGTTAGTCAAAAGCTCCTCTGAATTGTAATTATCCAACACAGACCCTGCTGCAGGACTGCCTCTTCTCTAAGAGGTAACTGTGCCCTCTGGAAAGCACAGGGGAAAAGCTGGGGTTAGGAGCTAAATAGCTTCACTCTGTAAAAACTTTTTTGTGGGACTGGGACAATCTGGCCCTTGTTACTGCCACCCTGCCAGAAGGGTTATACTGGACTTTATCATCAGACAATCAATTTGTAAGCATGCAGGGGATAATGAGGCAATACAATTTCTCAACAGCAAGCCATGGTTAGCCAGCCTGATTTCCTTCTAAGATAAACATGGTGGACTTTGTGGATAGGGACGAACAGTGGATGTGATTGTATCTTGCCTTCAAGAAGGTATTTGATACTTCTCCCATGACACTCATTAGGGAGCTAAAGGAAACATGGTGTAGATCAGCATTGTTCAAACTGCATTCTGCAGAACCCCAGGGTTTTGCAATAGGTCATCAGGGGTTCCACAAAGAGAATGGGGATAAGGGTGGAGCAGGATAGGAGGGGGTGCACCACCATTGGTGGGTGTGTTACCTGGCTCCACATCAGTCTTTAGCATAGAGGTAGGAGTGAGTATGAAATGGTTCTTTAAGAAGTTTGAAAATGATTGATTAATGATCCTGTTCAAAGAGTAGTCATTAATATCTAATCTGGAGGAGGTATCAAGTAGGATTCAAAATGACCCTGGTCATCTGGAAAAATAGTACAAAATGTATCAATAGTATGAAAATTCAAGACAGACAACAATTAAACAACACAGTTACAAACTGGAGAAAGACTAGTTCAGCTGTAAATACTTCAAGAAAAGAAGTAGAGGTTATAATGGACCACATGCTGAATAAGAGTCAATCATACAACACTAATGTAAAACTTCCCCACATGTTATTAGCTGTAATAGAAGTGTCATATGCAAGTCAAAAGAAATGATTCATCCAGTCTAGGTAAGACCTCACTAGTGTTGAAGAGAGTATTGTGGCCAGTTTTGGCCCCACAATAAGGAAGATATGGACAAGTTACAAAAAGTGTGGGTCCTTACTGAATGGGGGTAGCAACCTAGTGACAAAGGATACAGAAAAGACTGAAGTTCTCTGTCTTTTTTATCTCGGTCTTCACAGGCAGTGAGTTACCAAACTACTGCACCTGGCAGCACAGTTTGGGGAGGAGGTGAGCAGCTAACTGTGGTAAAAGAATAGGTTAGGGACTATTTGGAAAAGCTATACATGTACAAGTCCATGGGAACAGAGACCATGTGTCTGAGGGTGCTGAGGGAGTTGGTTGATGTGATGATTACACAGCCACTGGACGCTATCTTTGAAAACTCATGGCGATTGGAAGAAGTCCCAGACAACTGGAAAAGGCAAATATATAGTGCCCATCTTTAAGAAAGGAAAGGAGGAGGATCCAGGGAATTACAGACAAGTCAGTCTTACCTCAGCCCTGGAAAAAATCATACACCAGGTCTCCAAGGAATCCATTTCTAAGCACTTGGAGGAGGAGAGGAAGGTGATTAGTAACAGTCAGTATGACTTCGCCAAGAGGAAGGTCATGAGTGATTGACCAACCTGACCGCCTTCTATGATGAGAAGACTGGCTCTGTGCATGCGAGGAAACCAACAGACATGATACCTTGACTTTAGCAAAGATTTTGCTACTAAGGAAGTATGGGCTGGATGAAGGGATTATACAGTGGATATAAAACTGGCTGGATCATTGGGCTCAGAGTAGTAATCGATGGCTCAATGTCTAGTTGGCAGCGAGTATCAAGAGGAGTGTCTCAGGAGTTGGCTTTGTGGCCAGTTTTGTTCAATATCTTCATCAATGACCTGAAAGATGGTGAAGAGTGCACCCTCAGCAAGTTTGCAGATGACACCAAGATGGAGGGAGTAATAGATATACTAGAACAGGGGTGGGCAACATGTGGCCCGGGGGCCAGATGTGGCCTGCCAGGCCATTCTCTCTGGCCCGCGGGGCCCCTAAAAAATTTAGAAAACTAATATTAATCTGCCCTGGGCTGCCTGTCATGCGGCCCTCAATGGCTTGTTGAAACTCAGTAAGTGGCCCTCTGCCCAAAATAATTGCCTGCCCTTGTGCTAGAAGGTAGGGCTAGGACTCAGAGAGACTGAGACAAATTGGAGGATTGGACCAAAAGAAATCTCATGAGGTTCAATAAAGTCAAGGACAAGGTCCTGCACTTAGGACAGAACAATCCCATGCACCAGTACAGGCTGGGCACTGACTGGCTGGGCAGCAGCTGTGCAGGAAATGACCCAGGAATTACAGTGAACAATAAGCTGAATATGAGCCAGCAGTATTTCCTTGTTGGCAAGAAGACTAATGGCATACTGGGCTGCATTGGTAGGAGCATTGCCAGCAGATCAAGGGAAGTGATTATTCCCCTCTATTCTGCGCTGGTGAAGCCACACCTGGATCTCTGCCAGTCTGCAATGAAAAGCCATGGTTTCCCCACGTTTTTCTCCTTTAAAGGAGAATCCATTTTTTAAGTTTGTTCACAGTCCTTATAATATATTCTTGTGACCTACTTTTGGGTCATGACCTACAGGTTGAGAAACACTGCTCTAGGGTAAACTGAACCAGGCAGGCATTGCTGACTTAAAAACATTGAGCTTATCTAAACAATCATCAGCTTGTTCTTCAAGGAACGTGAACTTCTCACTGGACTGGGCTGCTTTTGGCTGTGTTCCCGTCCTATGCCCTGCAGGTCAAAAGCTGTTCCTCAGTTATGCTGGTGTCCCACTAGCACTGGTGACAGACTATCTAGATCCCCTTTTTAGGAGGCAGAATGGGAATGTTCCCTGTAAGCCTCTCTAAGTACTGATGTATAGTTCGTCTCTACAACTCAATGATTTCTCTAATAGGAGCCTTTAGCATCCAATCAAGGTCTTACTTTGGAAACAGTTTATGAGCCTCCCATTAGTCTTGATAGGTACAGCAAAAACCAAAATGGTTTCCAGATCCTCAGTCTGCTGCATTCACACAGTGTTTGTACTGCCCCTCTCTGACTGGACAAGATCCATGGTCGTCCTTTCCAGGTACCTCTCAAGACAAATGTAAATATTGTTCTTGTTTCATGGAGCTTAGCACTGAACCAGAAAATATTTGATATTGAGAGGAAGACTAAACAGAAACTGGTTCCTCCCTGGCACTATTTCGTGTAAAGAAGTGGGAAATAGATCCACTAATTATTTTCTGATGTCATTTAACAAGTATTCGGAAATGCTTCCTTTAAAGGCAGTAAACTACTGAGTAAGTTTTCTGCATGTAAAGCATCTTAAAATAGGATTATGTTCATTCCTGAAGTAGATGGAGATCTGTTAAAGTAAACAGCTGGGAGTACAGACAATGGGGTCAAAGTGAATTTCCCAACAATACTGAAACTAGTATGTCTGTTTGCAAAATGGTGCAGAATCACCAGGAAAAACCCCCTGACAATTAAAAAACTGGCTCCCCAGTGGGAGCCAGTGGTCCGCAGGGCTGCTGTGGTCCAGCCTTAGGGCTGCAGGGTGTGGCAAGGCAGGGGAAGCCATTGGCATGAAGGGGAGCAGCAAAGATGGTAACTGTCCCCGCCCCTCACTGCTGATTAGCAAAGAGTGCTGCTTATTGCATGCCCATGCCACCCTCCACTAATCAGTGGCAAGGGGTGGGGTCACATGATAGGCCAATCACTGGCAAAGGGAAGGGCTGACACGGCCCCTCAGCCAATTAGGAGTGGTGGCAGGTCACTGCAGAAAGACTGTGAAAGTGGTGCTGTGTGCCAAGTGGCCCACAATTTTCCCCTTGCCTCAGCAGAAATTAAGTAGATACCTATACAGGTTTCCCTCACTTTATGCTGTAAATGCATTCCTCGAAAATGGCGTGTAACTCAAATTTGCATAAAGGGAACCCACT
>NW_005842814.1:674283-691947 GCF_000455745.1 Alligator sinensis | reverse complement strand
CCCCTCCATGTCCCCCCTGTTGGTACGCCACTGGCCCTGAATACTTAAAGGGGGCATCAAAATGGAAGCCCCCCAAGGAATCTGCACTACAGCAATGGCAGCAGCAGTCAGGTGTAGGGATCTTCTCATACTCCCTCCCCATTGCAGCTGCTCCTTTTCTCACTGCCAAATTCCCCATTGCCACTGGAAACAGCAATTGGCAGCACTTAGCAATGACGGCAGTTGTCAGTGGCATTTGGAAATGAGAATACCCACCGGGTTTGGGAAACACTGGCCCAGATGCAAACTTTTAATAGTACCATCCCTGAAATCCAGGCTCTGCTTTGGTGGCTGCCATTATGACAGAAGGATTGTTCATGCCAAGCATTGCAAAAGCGTGTGTCAAGGCTAAAATAGTCACAATTTGTCTTTAAAATAATGTTTTTTTTAATTCCTATGGTTGGATTTAATAACCCCAGGCAAGTTGGAACTTACTGAGCTGGGACTTCATGGCAAGGAATGTTAAGCAAACAATGAATAGTAATAATGTGGACTTCAATTTGAGATCCTCAAAGAACATTATAAGCATTAAAGAATTTAGTCTAACACCACTACAGGGAAGTAACTCAAAAAACCCAAATCTTTATCTTTGTTCTTTTTTAGTTACAGTGTAGCTGAGTAGAGCTGCCTTTACTTCTTTTTTTTTTGCGGGGGGGGCAGCTATTACCTGCACCAACGTGGAGTTGCTTCTCAAGTTATGTAGGGGCCTAGTTGCTGAAACCACTAAACCCGGCAACTAGTGAACACACATCTGAAAGTGAACAGAAAACTCTCCAGCTTACTCTCAGGTTCCAATCTGGTCAGCATGGCTAAATGTAGAGATGGTCTTGGGTCTGCATTTGGACCCTTGTCTTCAGGGCTCACAACATATACCATTCCTTTAGGGGGTAGCAAGTACTTTTCTTCCAGAGGAACTTAAGCTTCTTCCCTGCACTTGCTGAGGGTGCAGTACAGTTACACAACCAAAGGTCCAAAGACATCTTAATAGCATTTCTTTAAAATAAGTTTAGGGGGCAAATGGTAGTGCATGTTTTAAATTTTCCATTTAAAACAATGTGCTAATATATGTTTATAAAGCAGTGTGTATTTCCTATTTTGGATATGAGAAGTGATTTCAAGTGCCTGGGCCAGCACATATCAGAATCTGCCAGAACAAAACAGACAGATGGAAGTAGAACAAATATTGAACAGCCTATAGTATCTTTGCCAAAGGATTCTGCAGGGCAGTTATTAAATTATTTTCACTTCAGCACATTTCAAATTTTGTATGCTGTCTTCTCCAACTGACCATGGTGAAAGAGCATATATAGGGGGAACATTCTTGAAGAGAATCTGTTTCCTAAAGAATCCATTTCCTAATCAAAACACAAGGAAGTAGGAGGATTTTCCCAAGTCTGGCACTAAGGGCATATCTGTGACAGGAACACATAATTGCTGGAAGTTAGTGGAGTGAAACTGCCAAATCTGATTAGAGGGGAGTTGCCAAAAACTTAACTTTTTCTGTCCTTAATTGCAGCCAAAAAACACAGGTGCCTTAAAAGAAGAGAAAGTGCAAGGAAATGTAGTGACCAGGAAACATTACTTTGCTGTAACACAGCCCAATGGACCTTTTCATTAAATGCTGCTCTAGCGCTTAATGTTATGGGTAGATGCCAACTAATCTTAAGGTTATGAAAGTTTGGGGATAGGTGGGGTCCCAGCTCATATATTGCTCCAGCCTCAGAGGCCCTTTGTCAGCAAAACCATACTTCTGACTGAGGAAAGACAGGACAGGTTCCTTCCCCCAAACTTACAAGGGCTCTGGGACTAACTCTGCTGACTGCAGCAAGGAAGCACAGTTTAAAGCCATATTACAAGTAAGACGAGAGGAGCAGTACATTTTATATATATATATGTATGTATTTGAATAACTTTTCCTCAAACTTTTCATAAAGTCACTTTTTAATTATGATCAAATATGGCAAATATTATGCCCTGGAAGAGAATTGTGTATATATATATATATATATATATATATATATATATATAAAGTTGATAAATATTCATGATCTTGACAGTCAGTTTTTCCCTCCTTCTCCTCCCTCTCCTGTGATTTCTAGTATTGTTATCATCACAGTGGTCCAGGGAATATGCAAGAAACATGATTTGTTTGGTAATACTTCTTAGTGGACCAAGTTCATGGATTGGAAAGAGGCCAGACAAGTTTTTGGGCACAAGATGCCTTTCCTCAGGCTTTGTGTACCCAAAAGCTTGTCTGACATCTCTCCCAACCATGAAGTTGGTCCAGTAAAAAAAAGAAAAATTGCCAAACAAATCTTACCTTCCTGTTGATTCTAACGCAGAAAAACTGCCCCAGTGACGTTTGCAAGGCTCAGTATAACTGTATATGATCAGTGGGCATGTCGCTGTGTGCAATTAAATGTGACAATTCACATCACAGTGTATTGATCCTGGGCGCAGCGTTTGCATGTGCCCTGGGACTGCAGCACCTTGAGCTGGGGCAGAGCAGCCCCAGGTGGCAGTGGCCCGAGAGGTCAGCCTGTCAGCCCAGAGCTGCTCTGACCCAGCTCAACATGCTGAGGAGGGGCTGGCTGGGGCACAAGGGTGCTATGGTGCTGAGGTAGCCAGCAGATAACCCCTGCATTGAAGCACCTTTGTGCCCAGCCAGCTGGGGCAGTGTCTACACATGCATTTTGCTGCATGTAGCTATGTCACTACAGTACAGGATAATATTTGTGTTGGGCAGTACTGTCCTACAGTGGAGTTAATTAGTTTCCTGCAGCCTAATAGCATTGCATGCATAGACCATAACACTTTACTGCACAGCTAATTAGTCAGCTTTGCAATAAAGCGTCTTGTGTAGATGCACCCAGTTTGAAGTACGAGTTTTTGGGTGCTTTTTATGCCTCCACATTCACACTTATTTCTTCCAGAGTAATCAGAGATTATACTGGTTATTGATTACTACTTCTAATACTGAAGATACACATAATAAGCAATGCAGAATCATAGCTCACAAATGATGATCATGGCAAGAGTCACTTTCCCCACAGCACACCAACTTAGGACTCCAGATGATGAGTAATGGAAAAGTGGTATTGGTACTGCTGCCAAAAAACCCTTATGGCTTTGGCTTTTACTGATAAAACTGCTACAGGATAACTAGTATTTGGCTAGAAATAGATATCCCCAAACAGAGCAGGTAAGCTGTGCTGGGCTGTATCCCAACACAGCTGATCCACTTTTTTGGACAATATGCATATTACTCATTGCCCTGCCTGTTGATCACGTGCCTTCCTGGGCCTGTGCACCCCTGGAATTCCCAGGCAGGATTGGGCTCCTCAAGCTCTAGGAGCACTTGCTTGGCTTTCTCCATTTACCGAGACGTGCCACAGGGAATCTCAGGGCAGATCTCTGTAAGCAGGCAGGATTTCCTGCTTGCAGACACATGCCACTGGAGATCCTGTAGCAGCTTTGTCAGTGAACAAAGGTGACAAAGGGTAATGTCTGTTTCCACCCTTAGAAATCATGAAGTAAAAGCAGAGCAAAGACATAGCACTATGGCTTTTACCATGAAATAAAATAGGTATGGTCAACTACAAGTATGAGACTGTAGAAGGACCCAGCCACGAGGCTGGTTGTGGTGCCCCCTGGTGGCCACATGACTTCTGCCTCCACTCCAGTTCTTCAGGGTGCCTCCCATGCTTACCTCAACTGCCATGCTTTATAGTGTATAGAGAGGCAGCCCCCAGGGTCCCAAAGTGAGCCTCAGCCAGCTGGTCCTAGCCTTGTCCATCAGGCACTAAATTGTGGCCCCTTTGGTCCTTATCAGTGCCTTGAGGTACCAGTCAACTTATGGGCTATATCTGTGGCCTCCATCCTCCCCTGTAGCCACACCCATGTCTTGCAAATGTTACTGTTGACATTTATCTTCCACATACGCCTCAGTCCTCTTGGCTTTAGCCCACCATTATTCTGGCTGCAGGCCTCCAGCCCTGGCCCACTTGTTCTGATCCAGCTTTCTTAGCCTTAGCCCTCTCTGACTCATTTTCCAGGCCCCTGGCCCTGTCTCATGTTATGTCCTAGCCCCCTGGCATCCCTGACCTAGGCAAGACTATACTCCGTGCCCCTCAAGGAACCTCTGTGGCTGCCTTACTACCTCCATCAGCCATACCTGATCCTCTGGTCTCAAACCTAACCAAACTGCTACACAACTATAATCCACCCCACTCTGGGTCTTTGCCTTGCTGCCAGGTGTAAGCCCCCCTTAGCTCTCTCCTTCTAGCTGTAGGACAGGTCAATCCATCTCCTGCAGGCGTTCCTCCCCCTGCAGCACCAGACTGACTTCTTGCTCTCAGGCACTGGTTTTATGTACCCCAAAGCCCCACCCCTTCCTGTCAGGTGCCTCTCCAGCCATGCACAGGGGTTTCCGCTTTGGCTTGATGGCCAGCCTGCCCTTCTCTGCTGCAGCTTAGCCTACCTGCTTACAGTCTTTACTCCTGTGCTGCCTGTTGGCTACCCCTTGACTGCTTATTTTAGTGCATTAGCTCCCCACAGCAAGCTTAGCCTGCCACACTTTCCCCTTAAAGTAATAGGAGCTATTTTTACAGACAAACCTTTGTGTCAGAGAAGACAAAGCCTTGGAAGGAAAATGGCTTTGACTTCTGGTGCACAGGCAAGTATCAACAGACCAATGCTGGGGGAAGCATGGGTTAAACCATTTTAATTAGCTTCTGCTTCCCATATTCACTGCAGTGCAGCTGGAGGCAATATATCTTAAACAAGCACAATGCTTCTCTCCATAGGGACCAGACATTACAGGTACTCTCTCTCTCTGCAGTTTTCTATGGGCTTATAAGGCCATTGGCAATGTGCTGGAGGAATTCTTGGGATTCCCCTGTTAAAATTTACCCTCTGTACAATGTCATGGGAAAACTGATTCTACTGCCTCTCTTGGAGTCTCCTAATGTGCCTTTAAGAGACAGGCAGGCAAAAGCTCAGTGCTTTTTTTTTGTACTTTCTCTGGGGCACCTTTTAGCCACCAAGTAGCATAGCTCCAGGGTCCTCCAAGCTAGCAGCTATTCCCCCATAAGAAGGGTTTCAAGATACAGAGGAGCTTTACAAAGAAGTTAATATACAATCAGGATGCTTTCATGGAGATCCCCAATAGATCTTAAGAAGAGAGCATTCTTGTCCTAAGATCAAACTTATGACCACAGCTCTTACAATTCCTAAAGACCCCATCTATATTAAAGCAGAGCCCTGAACTCACATGGACACACACACAGAGGACATGTTTATTCTGTATTGGTCCAATTGAGGCAGTGGAGTAATAGGAATGGATTCATGGGCTGAAATTCAGCAGTGTAAAGTGCAAAATCATGCACTTGGGGACTAATAACAAGACTTTCTGTTATGAGTGGAAGGCTCCTCAGTGGGAAACAACAGAGAAAGAGGAAGAAAATCTGGTCAATCACAGGAATAATTAGTCAACCACTGGATGATTGTGAGGAACCAATATGACACAACTCTGAAAAAAGGAAAATTCTTTCCTGTGATGTAGCAGTCAAGGTATTTCCAGTAGAAATATTTATATAATTTCATAAGGCACTGGTGAAAACTCACCTAGAATAATATATACACTTCTAGTCCACCCTGTTCAGGGGGACAGAATTCAAATTGGAACATGTACAAGGCCTTGAGAAGACTAAAAAAGCTTGGTTTCTTTAGCCTAGCAAAACAATAGTTGAGAGGAGGTACAAATGACTGTCTACAAATACACTGTGGGAGGGGGGAGCTAAAGGTCAATTGTGGCATAAGAACATGCGGGTAGAAACTATGAATAACCAGAGGCCTAAAATTGGATTTCTAGGCATCGTGGCAGTGAGATTTTGGGAGAGCTTTCCAATACCAGTAGGAGGGGCAAAAAACGAACTTCTTTTATGCTGAAACTTGCCAAGTTTGGGAGTGGATGGATACGACACTGTGGCCTGTCATCAAGGGAATTAATTTGGTGATGACTGCAGCGGTACTACATGGAAAATACCTTTAATAAAAGATGAATTTCAAACCAATTAGTACTCAAACTTCTCTGTGAGTGTGCTGCACCTCTTAATGGATAACTTTCCTGTTTTTCTAACTGATTATATATGCATTAATTGTCAAGTCAGAAAATCAGAGGTAGAAACAATGGCTTACCACATGAAGAAACTACAGTGAAAAAGTGTAAAGACTCACAAACCACATCTGAGACTAAACATCTGATTAAAAATATCACAATTATTGTGAATGTATAGATCATGAATGAGGTTAGGTGAGGATACTAGGTTTTGTTTGATTTCTGGAATGGTTACTACATCCACATGAAAAAAAAAAAGAAACCCAGAGGAAGTCAAGTTACAGTATCTTTTCATCACCACATTGCATTTTAAATACTATCTCACATTAAGTAAAACCAAAACAGAAAAGCTTGCAGGAAGCTCCACCTCAGTGTTACTGCAACTGCTTTTAGAAGCAATAATCACAGCAGCCTGCTGTCTTCAGACAGTTTCTTCTGGTTCTGTATGGAATGGCAACTAAAGATCATCACGTCACCAGAATAATAGACAAAAAACCCCAGCTTGAACCTAACCCACAGGAACAGAGGCTTACATATTAGACCGAATGAAAATCCAGCACGAATATGTTACACAGTGGGTGCATCCACACGTGCACTTTGATGTGCATTAGCTTATCTTAATGCACATTAAAGCATCACAAAAAAACTGTGCTCTTTAGTTAATACACATTAAAACAGGCTAATGCACATTTTTCTAGTACCTCACAGAGGAGGTACTAGAGTTAATGTGCATTACCTAAAACACTTTAATGAAAGTGTAGACATGCCCAATATAAAGTAATTCTGATTCTTATCTTGTAAGGTGTGGAGCTCTTTCCTGCTAAACTCAATGCCCACAGGATAATTTTTTTCTCTTGGGAGAGTCAGCTACTTATTTGTAGTGGGTAAACCCAGGGGCTACATCCAAAAAGTTCAAAGAGTATGAATTTGTTACCATTGCTTTTAAGAGACATTCATCTCTAGTGATACAGTACAGCTTCCAAAAGATGTGCCACAAAGAGTTCAGGAATTAATATTATTTAAAAAGCTGAATTTTAGAAAAGAACAGACTTGTGAATATGCATTGTTTTATTAAACAAAATGCACGTGTTCGTGTCTTTATTTGTTCTATTAATTATACTATTATTTTAAGGTTAGGTAAAATCTCAATGAAGCTGTTGGGCATAACAGAATATATATAAAAAATAATGAAGCTCAATTATGGAACTAGGTAGCTAAAATGATGAGAGCTACTATCCAAATCATAGGTACATGCATGTCTAGTCAGAAATTGAGCTATGTGGGCAGCATGGCTTTACTGTGTATTGTTTGGTGGAGGAGTGTCTGAGCACTGCAGTGAGGAACAGTAGGAATCAATCAAAAAGACAGTCAGGACTAACACTTGGACACTGGCCCTAAGAAAAGGCTAGAGAGACAGCTTTTTAAAAGGCAGAACTCTGATGGACCACGGCATGGACCTGTAAGCAAAGAAACTACCTCCTGCTCTTTGAATCCCTGTGTTAAAACCCGATGTGCCTGTGTGCATTCTCTGAAAAAAAAACAGGATTGTATCAAAGAAATATACAGCTTTATCAACAATATTTGTCTATAACAGAAGAAAACGGGAAGAGCCCAGAAAACAGGAAAAGCCCCTTTTGGCTCAGATAGCTAGTTGAGCTAGCTACCTAGGCCAAAAGGGTTAAAATACATCTTTCCTTAGCAGAGTTGTCATGAATAAAAAAGAGGAACTCCCCATCTTCCTTCCAGTCAGACTGAATTTAATGAAATAAAGTAGTGAAGAGTGATATTGTAGCTGTCATGGTCCAGAAATTATGTGAGGGGCAAGGATATCTTAGGGTGACATCTTTTATTGGACCACCTGTATAGTTGGGACAGAGTACTTAGTGAATCCAACAGAAAGAACCTTACTGATGTTAATGGGCTTAGGATCATGCCCCTCCTGCCTTGAGTAGGGCGGAGTGACAGTCTCTCTACAGGCCTCCAACAGCTGCTAATAAGAGAAGTCAACTGAAATTACACCGGCAGTTTATAAGACAGCTCTGATGTAGCCACTACGGTGGTGCTGGAAAGCAGATGAGGAGGTAGTTTAAGAAGGAGGGAACCCCTTGGTGGTTTCAAAACCTGTATTGCTAGCTCTTGCTCTTGCCTCTAGGAAAATTCGGCATGGAGAATACATCTCTGTACATCTGACTGTGCCAGCGTGGCTCTCTTTGCTCCATAGCAGAGTTAACCTCAGAAGAGAGTGTCAGTCACAGGGGCCTTCTGCAGACAGAAAGCAGTTCAAAACCCCAGCTGGAATTCCATAGGAGGGAGGCTGGTGTGGAGCAGGGAGGCTTGCACTGATTAACACATCCACCAGTTGCTTGGCCCACACAAATTCCTCAGCCACCACTGACTCATGTTGGGGCAGTTAGTATTGGCTCCCTGCCTGCAAATGTACGTTTTCAGTCTCTTGTTATTTATTCTCATTTCAGTGAGATGCTTAATTGTCTTGTTCAACAGTTAGTCCAATAAAAGATGTTACCAAACAGAACTGACTTCTTTGTCTTATTTGGACAGTCTGTGTTGACACTTATCACCAAGCAACTGGGCATCACATACTTATGAAGATATGCAGTCATATAGCAGGAGTGTTTCTCCAGGCAGTGAGGCACCTATCTATACACACACTGGCAAAAAAAAGTCTCCAACGCTGCCTTAGTTAGTGCTGTCCTGTTTGCACTTTGAAAACCCATATTAAAGGAAACTGTATTTTGACCCATATAATGCAAGTTATTATAAGTACATCACTTAAGCTCCTGGCAAGTTACCAGTTTGCCTCTTGCTTTCTCATCAGGGTGTGCATAGTGTATACAAACATCTTAAACCCAATTTTTAGAGAATCATTTATATTTATACTCTTCACTGAAGCAAGTCTAGGCAACAGTATTTCAAATTACAAGGAAGACCCCCCCCCCCCCCCACATTGATTTTCATATGTCTGTATTGAAAGCCCTACCTAGTTATCTTCTTAAAGCCATTCTTTAAAAAATTATGTTTGTACTAAAGTAAGAAGTTTTGAACATGTAATAAGCATTGCATTCTCTCTATTGGATAGATGACAAGTGTAGGTATTAAGACTGTATTTAAAATATGAAGTGGTTTTTATATTCACTAAAGGGGTATAACACACATGGCTCCTCATAGTGTCTGGTTAATGATATTTTAAAGAAGATGATCCTGAAAGGTGCCGAGTACTCTAGTCCTATTCCAAAAAAATGCTTAAGCAACATACATTTAACTTTGAGAACATGAGCAGCAGTCGCCTTGATAAGCCTAGTTCTAACAGAGCTATTTTCATCAGTAATCTGCCCAATTTTTTTACAAAGGAGGAATTGTTTTGATTGTCTGGGGTGAGAGTGCTCAGTGGACACATCTGCATGAGACACTAGAGGCGCAGTAGACTAATTCTACTGCTCATTAGTGCAGTCAACAAAAACTGTGCTAATGCACAGTAGAATGAGTCTACTGCACATTAGCATCATGAAAAAGTGTGTGCCAGAGCTACTGCACAGTAGGGCCAATTATGGTGCATTATTACCTCTATTTACAGGCACTAAACTTAATGCGCCATAATTATGGCACGTTAATGAGCGTGTAGATGTGCCCAGAATTTAGCAGACTGAGCCTTAAATGCCCAAAAGTATGAGAGGCATCCCCATAGTTTAATTCTGATCTGAAGACTATAAGGGCTTTGTTACACGATAAATTTAGGCAGCTTCTGGAGCTCTTAACTCCTGGAGTGGCTGCATGCTAACACCTTTTAAATGGCTTAATACACTCATTAATTGATTTAATGTTGCACCACTCCAGGTCAGGATTATCTCTAATCTGCCTAATTTTGCTCCTGTTCCATTGATTTGTGGCCACTCCCCACAGCTTTCCTACCCAAGTTGAAGTCTTTCAGCAGCCCAGGAGGCAGTGGGTGAGTGCAGATGCTGGGGCACAGCACGACTGAGCACAGTGCCTTGCCCCCCAGGGACATCCAGTAGGGTGAACACCACACCCCAAAGTGCCTGGCAGCCATGGTGCCTTCCATTGCTGCTCACACTGGGAGCAGAGGCAGCTGGTCTAAGCTGCAGGGAGGGACGGCCTGGCCATTGCTGCTCACACTAGCTCTGCTAGGAGCAGAGGCAGCTGGTCAGAGCAACAGCAGGGAGGCAGTGCCCCCTACTTGGACTGCCTGGTTCTGCTTCTGGCGGGAGCAGAGCTGGTCTGGAGGTTGGCAGGATGCACTGCAGCTGCCAGGCACTCCAGTACAGGTTTCCCTTGATTTATGTGGGTTCTTTATATGTGATTTTGCTCTTATGTGATGAGCATATTTAGGCCCATAATTGGTTATATGTGAGGTAAATTCACTCTTATGTGATCAGCATAGATGCCCCCCCCCCCCCCCCGCAGGTAAGTCTATGGGGGGAGGGAAAAGGGCCGTGGCCCCACTCCCCCCAGCCCCTGCTGCAGTGGCCCCAAAAGCAGCCAGCACCAGCTGCCTGCAGCCACTGGGCTGCACCGTGCTCCGCCTGTCCCCCCACACCTGGGCTCACCCCAGCTCCTAGGCTGCGCCGTACCATGATGCAGGCAGCTGGTGTTGGCTGCTCCCAGGGCTGCTCCAGCATGATCTGGGGTGAGTGCAGACAAGCAGAGTCCTGGGCAGCACCAGGGCACGGCGCAGCCAGGAATAGAGGTCAGTAGGGACAGGTGGAGTACCGGGGCAGCCCTGCTCCCAGGGCCGCTGCAGCTGGGGCTGGGGTAAGTGCTGTTCTGTTCCCTCTACTTTGCTGCCTTGTGCAGCCCCAGGAGCAGCATCCCTACCCCCGTCCCTTCCGTAGTCCCAGCCTCACTCCCTCCCTCACCACCATGGGAACCTATCCCTATTTGTTACGTTGTAAAGTGCGTTTGCTTTATGCAAATTCAATTTATGCGCCGTTCTCCAGGAATGCATGTACAACATAAATCGAGGGAAACCTGTACTGCAGTGCTTGCTCTGGCTTGCAGGATTGCAAGTTTGTCCTTCCCCTAGTCCTGCCCCTGCTCACCAAGCCTCTAATGGCAAATCACAGCTGTGCAGGTGAGGGGCAGTCAAAGCAGGGTTTTGGGACCTTGAGACTGCTCCACTAAGCCAAACAACAATAAACCCATTAACATCTGTTCAGCTTACAGGGCCGAACATTCGTTCACCTTACAAGGCCTTTAGTAGTCAGAGAATAGTTAAGTCTTCATGGTCACTGTTCTCTAACTGAGGAGTTCCAAAACTTTTTCGACCAACAAACTACTTACTGTCAGCTCTCAAAATTTCACATAGACAACCATGTGTACTTATCAACAAACTTCCAATTAAAACACCAGAAAGATACACGGGGACCAGGGTGATCAGTGCACCAGCTGCAAATCACTTGATGTGGCCCTGCCAACCATGGACCACAGTTTGGGAACCACTGCTCTGCCTTTTCTAACAAGGGTAGCACTAAGAGCTGTCTGTAGAATTATATCAAAGCAACACAAACAAAAGGAATGACTTTTATGTTGTGATCTATAGTCATCACAGGGTGGGATCCCCATTTTTCTTGGGCAGGACCCAGAAAGGTCCATCTACCAAGGTCCCTTTCAGTTTCGCATTCAATAATACAGGACTTGAGCCAGAACAAATAAGGATCTTTAAGATCTGTAGATAAAATCCTGTGCCTACCGAAGTCTATGGGGGCTTTTCCATTTACATACGTAATATCAGTTTTTCATCTCTTCTGTTTAATTTCTTCATTTTGAGCTTCCATTTTAGTCCATGTGGCCTGTCTCAAATCAACCTGTGCTAATATATCTGCTATGAAGATGAAGAAATAAGAAGCCAACAGCTTCCAAGTCTACTTATACTGCTTTATCTGAGCTGACTATTAGAGGGTCCTGAAAAACACTTATTATGTACTCTCATGAATCAAAAATGCTGACTGCTTCTAGAACCAGTGCTCACAAACTTGGGTCTCTTGCAGTACAATTCCAGCTTCTACTTTATACATTGATATATAAAATGAAGTAGAATATTTCTCTTGAGATTATTTGGGAAAAGGAATGCTTTATATAGGAAGAACAGTTATAGGACTATAAAACTGCAGGTACTGAATTATTTAAGGATACATTAAGGAAGCAGTTTATTAATGAACTTTTACCAGTCAAAGGCAGAGCAGACTATGACAATTAGATGAATGCCAGATTAGCAAAATATACCCAAATGATCCAAGGAAGTGGATCATAGCAAGCAGCCATAGCCCAAGCTACAAAAGAAGGCAGAAGAACCAGATGGTGTCTGACAATCTGACTTGGGGAATGCCAGAGATATCAATTAGTGCAATTCCCAGTGCATAAGCAAGACAAGTAGCCAGTCACCTGAGATGTTTCTCAATACCGCTAAAAGCATCAACATCCCACCGCTCTCCCCACCCAATCTCCCTTTTCTTACAGCAGAGCAAGGTAGGCAGTTGTGTTAATCTGAAGTCAGCAGAAGGCAGGGCAGGGTAGCACCTTAGAGACTAACTAGTTCAGAGACATAACCTTTCGTAGACAACAGCATACTTTGCCAAATGCATCTGATGAAGTAGGCTGTCATCTTCAAAAGCTGCATCTGACAAAGTAGGCTGTCACCTATGACAGCCTACGCCTTTCTGCACCAGTTAGTCTCTAAGCGTTAATCAAGTTGAGTGAAGCATGTTAAGTAGCACACTCCAACAGCCTCGACATCACGTGTATTCAGGGTCCTTACACTTGAAAATGGTTATGAGGGCACTTTAACTAAAGTTCATCAAATGAGCTTTAGTTAAAGTGCCCCTGCCTCCATTTTGAACCATAGGACGCTGAATACACAAGACACTGTGGGCACTTTAATTAGAGTGACTCGCGGGAGCTGTTCTCATTAAAGTGCCCCCTTCCATACTCCAGAGCACTGTAAAGATGCCCTAAGTTGCTACCCTGCCCTACCTTCTCTCACAGTGTTCCAAATGCTATTTACTGTGTTTTATAATGTATTCAATGCTTTCTGTGTGCATTAGATGTTTATTTTTACTAAGAAAAATTAATGGTACTTCCTTTAACAGTTGACTAGGAACCATTAACACTTACTTATTGGAGTTTTACTTATCAGGATTTTACATACAATAGTTTTAAGGTTTAACTCTCTATAATTCATTCTGTTGATAACTTTTATCAGCCCCACTTTATAGTTGGAAGAGATATTAAACAACATCTCTCTCAAACTATAAAGTGGGTCTGATAAAAGATATCATAATCAAATTATATTTCTTGAATTTTCCCTGAACCATGATGGCTACAACCAGAGAACGATACTATTCATTCTTTCTGAAATGACAGAACTCTAGTTTGTGCTTCTCCACAGTTAAGCTAAGGTGAAGGGAAATAGGGAGTATAATAGTCATAAATAATGCAGCCTCAATATTCCCCTGTCATCTTTAGTCCAAAGACCTTTAGGATCTGATTGTAGTTGATGGGAGGATATAGATTTTGAGTGTACAAGATGTACCTATTCTTACATCAGGTCCTTTTGATTGTGGATCCAGTTTTGAAACAAATCTGCATATGAGCAATTTCATGCTAATGAGTAATACCTTTAAGGTCAGGGGCAGGCAATTATTTTGGGCAGAGGGCTGTGTACTGAGTTTTGGCAAGCTGTCGAGGGCCGCATGGGTAGCCTCGCCCCTTGATAGGTTCCCTGCCCCCTTGAGACTGAAAGTCCCGCCCTCTAACCCCCAACCTTTGCCACCAGAAGTCCCTCCCCTTGCCCTGGGAAATGCTCCTTTCAGCAAGGGGTTTTGCCATCTCCGAACCAGCAAAATACCAAATTATAGTCTAAAAATTGAACGTCTATAACATTCATTAACTTGATTTCAAAAATTTTTTTGTCCTGATTTACATGTGTTTGTGTAGAGTACACAGAGGTGATTGCTCAATAGCTTAAAATGAAGTCTTACTCTTGTATACTGTCAGGGGTGGGGGTGGGTATAGATTTGTGGTGGGCTGTGGGTGTGTGGGTTTGTGGGGTGGTTTGTTGGGGAGCAGGTAGGTGCGGTGGGTGTGAGTTTGGGGTGAGGGAGAATGTGGTGGGGGTGGATATGTGGGCGGTATGGGGTGTATGAGGGGGTGTAGGGCTCTGTGTGTATGGCAGTGTTAGGGAGGGTGTGGGTACACACGTATGGTGAGGTGTGCTTGTGGGACTCACCCTATGAACACACATGCATACGCTCTCCCTCTTCCTCTGTCCCTCATTGCTCATACACACACAAATACACACACACACGCACACACAAACACACTGTGCTTCCCTCACTACACACACACACACACATGATCTCCTTCCCTCATTGCTCTCTCTGTCTCTCTTTCCCCCTCCCTCTTTGAACAGACACACACACACACACACACACACCCCTCTGCTCCTGGCGCCCAGGTACTGGCATGGGCCTCGGGCAGGCAAACAGGAAAGCAGGCAAACAGGAAAGCAGTGAAATCTGTGGCAGGCAGAGACTTCTGGTTGGGGGGGAGCAGGGGTGGGAGGGAGCTGGGGGGGCTGGGCCAGGCCAGCCTTGCTCCTGAGTCCTACTGCCTCTGGCTCCTGTCATCTTTGACAGGCAGCCAGGAGCAGATAAATATTAATTTTTTAAACTTTTTAGGTGCCCTGTGGGCCAGATAGAATGGCCTGGTGGGCCGGATCTGGCATGCAGGCTGTATTTTGCCTGCCCCTGTTTAAGTCAAATAGGACTATTAACACCACTCATATTTGCAGTTTCTAAATATAAGGACAATAACTAATATGGGGTAAAATGCAACAATTATATAGTATGCATCATCCGATTATTTCACAGTATAGAGCAGGAAATTAAAATACCACAAAGCACCCACCACAGTGGGATTATGGTAATGATGAATTCACAGCATACCCAAAATCAGGATTTAACTAGGACACCAGTATTATAGGGTCTTATTACACAAGCAGTCAGGACCCAGTTTTATATCTCACATGAAAGACAGTACCTCTAGAAATATAGTGCCTCTGGACACTCCATCATTGTCTACTGTAATTATTTCTCAAGCTCCTTTCTGAAGCATTTAAACACTATGGCTTTGCCAGAGGTGAATGGGACACATACTAAGTCTTCTCCTGCAGTTAAGACTGGTCAGAAAATGTTCTTCCCTTGTGGAAAATTTTCATAAAATGAAACAAACTTCAATTGTTTTAGAAACTTGCTGAAGAACATTTCAACGTTTTGCCAAGAGTGAAAACCCAACTTTTTGCTGAGAGAACTTGGAATTTTCTCTTAAAGCAGACACTTTTCATGAGAAATGTTATTAGGTGAAAGACCCAGGGCCAGAATTACTAGGGTATGTGTCCTAAACAATAGAAGTTGCAGGGGCTGGGTCAGCTGCAACACTTGGGCCAGGGTAGCTGCCATTCTTACCCCTCCCCCTCCCCCATTCCCATGGGTGCCTGGGGCTGGTTCTCTGGTCACCCACAACTTATTATGCTACTGCAAAGACCCAACTTTCCACCAAAAACAGTTTCAGCAATGAAGTTTTGCAGCACTTACCTAATTTGTATTTACCAGTCCTGAGTTACAAATTTGATAGCCTGTAATTGGAATAGCCAGAAAGTGTTCCTGTATGCATATTAAATAACTGCAACTATTTAGAGATCTGTCAATGTCAATTTTTACCATGTAAAACTATAGCCTGTGCAGGAGAAGAGAAAGGGGAAAGCATTGTGGCTATCTTTTTAAGAAGTTTTTGAAAGTTTGGGCTTAAAACATATAGCACTTATGGCTTTTCTTTATGTGACATGGGCATTTTCTGAAGGCTACTGGAGCAACATAGCTTCCAGAATTAAAATCAGCTCCAGGTTTAAAGTCAGTCCCAGTCACTGGCAACAATGAAACTGTATTCAGTCAGCCAAAATGATTATTATTCAGTTTTACATATTTTCTTCTCAGCTGCTGCCAAGCATAAACAGGTTTAATGGAAATTTGAAAGACACAGACAATAAACAACACACACATTGTACAGTGTACAAGCTATTGCGCCAAGCAGTTTTATGAGAAAGAGTCTAGTAGCTGAGCATTAGGTTTGAGGCCAAAGCAAGAGTTGTAAGAATCTTAATTCATGACTGTATTTTATCCAGCATTTGAGAAACATTTTTTCCTTCAAATGGTGTATTATTTACACTACAGAGATGTCAAACTACCTCATCTCTATCTGGGCACAGCTGTTTAACTTTAGTAATCCCCTTTAGATAATCAGCTCAAAGGGCTTCCAACTGGGTACAGAAGCTTCATTGTTGCATTGCAAGATACTTCAGACAATGCCCATCCAAATCTGGAGCAACCTTGTGAGAAACAGAATGACAGAATCCGAATTGGATGGAGCAGTCTTGCCACTATCCTTTTCAGTATTTCAGCAAGGTTCAAAGACCCTTGTAATACAACCAGTATCCACAAGTTCAAACAAGCATAATCCATACTCCTTGTGGGTGAAAGACTTTGGTAATTTTTGCAAATATCATATTGCAAAAGAAGAAATCTACAGCTACAATTTACGTGAAATGAGTCAGTTACATTTATTTTTCCAGCAGATGCTCAGGTCAACTCTGTGGACAGTAACATGGTAATGGCAGATGAGACTCAATTTATACCTTTGGGGGAAGAGTAGGAAAAAATAAATAAACAAGTACATACAATCTAGGCATCTTTGTTATTCTACCTTAGTCTTTCAATGGCTCTTAGGAGAACGGGATGGGATTGCCTGGTCTCTAGAATGATTCTACTTAGGTAAAAACAGGCTATAGCATTTGACTGACTCAGTCAAAACCTGGGAGAGAAAAACCCTTTTTTCACAGTAGCTTGTCCCTAGAATGAAAGACATTTAAAAGTGTTATCTTGGAAATTGCACAGGTACTTAAATTGGGACAATAGACTCATAGGATGTCAGGATATAAGGCTCTGTCCAGGGAGAATTCCCACTATTTTAACCCCTTTTTGCTAGTTCTCTGATGATGATGGTGATGGTGATGAATGATTCAGATGGTAACCATTCTTCCATCCCAGGCAGTTTTGCAGCAACATTTTGAAAGACTCATTCTCATTGTCTCTTCTGTTCCATCTCTGCATTAAGCTATTTGGGGACATCACGCAATGTTAGAAGTTATAGAATCAATACACTCTCTCCTTTTCTGAGCCATACACTTCTGTCATCAGACACATGCAGTGCATGCAAAACCCTAACTATTTAATTACCCAGTGCTTGGTAGTCCAGATGTTCTCTTAAAGAGCACAAACTTTTAGGCCTTCTAAGACTTGCTAGCTTTCAACAAAATGGAAAAAGCATAAATAAATGCCAAAATCTGGAAATAATTGGCTAGATATCAATGCAGCCAAATGTCCTAAGCACTTTATGGTAGTGCAAAGAAATCCTTGCCA
>NW_005842814.1:665958-674252 GCF_000455745.1 Alligator sinensis | reverse complement strand
AGAGTGAAGGGATGCCATCAGGTAAACAGCAGAGCCAGAAACTAAATACTGATCTTATGATTTCTACTTCTAGCCACATGACTGCACTATGCACACATGAGATTTTGTGTACAGGAAAAGAGCTTCATGTTGTAGTAGTAGGGCTGGAGTGTTGTTGTAGCCATGATGGCCCAGGAAGTGTATGGAAAACAAGGAATTTTTGTAATCAAGGTCACTGAAGAGGGGCACTTGATGCCCAAAAGCTTGTCCAACATCTTTCTCAACTATATAGCTGGTTCAATAAAAGAGATCACAAAAAGTCCTTTTCCTTCATGGGGTACAAAATATTATAGTCTGTATATGAAAACATAAGAAAATGATTGTTGCTTCAAAAATATCATGATAAATAATGCAAATATCATTTGAACAATGATCTATGAATATAAAATATCAGACAAACTGACCCAAGTTGCGATATTAATGCCGAGGAAGACGGGTATAATGGCATTGTTATGTGGTGTTCTGAGAGGCCTGTGAAAATCTGGGGTATTGTAGATTATTTATATTAGGGTAATGGATCTCAGAATAGGAGTCATGACCACAAATGAGGCTGTGGTACTTAGGCTGATGGTTGAGTCCCAGAGAAAAATCAATTCTAGCACTCGGGTTAGGAGAAGAAATTGATGATAAAGTCAGGTATTGCTTTGATGCAATCCTGTTATGTACAAAGAATGTACACACAGTTTTGTTCCCCTGAACACAGAGGGAATCAAATAAGAAGAGACAGTTTCCTTTCTTTATATTTCAAATCTCTTCTTTCCAGTCAGCATGCTAACCAAATGGATTACTTTCTCTCAGATTTATGCTAAATGCTAAAAGTGCTCCTTTGATAGTATTTGGCTTTTTGCTGCCCTCTCTGTGTACACACATGCATGTACAGACATACAGAGACCCAACAAATTAAACCCACATAAACTCTGCATGTATGCCCCCATGCCTCTGCCCAAACAGCACAGCTCCTGATCTATTTTAAATGAGGCCTGTGTTTTTGGTAGGGGCTTTTGTTGCTTATACTGTCTTATTCCCCCCAAAAAGAGCCTTTGTTGCTTTTTACAATCATCATGGATGAAAGACAGCTGTTCAGCCCTCTAGCTCAGAGATTCTCAACAGGAGTGCCTTGAGATCCCTTCCAGGGGTGCCACAGGGTACCACACAATGTTTAGCACTGTTAGGTGAGCAAGCATGATTCACTAGGTAAACCCAGGTATCTCAAAGAGGAACCCAGAGCATTAAAAGCACTGTGACCTGTTATGCTCTTTTTGAGTTCACTGCAGCAGAAAAATAGCTCTGTTATATTTCCATAGTTAAAAAGTGAGTGAAAACTAAGAACAGGCATTTTCGGAAAGGTGTTTTGACTCTAACGATGGATAGCTTGAGCCTAAAAAGGTTGAACACCATTGCTCAGAAGTTCACTGGCATCAAAAGGAGAATTAGTGCCATAAGTATTTCAACATTTTGCATACACGTTAACCTGCATAATATCAGGTTACAAATGTTAGGTTTATTATATTAAGTTATAAAATCAACTATTCATAAGTTAGGAAATGTCAGAACTAAGCTTCCCTGTACAACTATAATTTACTCCCTTTGTACATATGCATTATGACACAGTCTTTAGTTACATGATCACATCTATTTTATCCACAGTACTCCTGCCCCAGACAGTACACAAAATGAAAGGGGCTAATTTAATGGAGTAGCCAGTCAATATTTTGTATTCTTTTCATTATACCTTATTCACTGCACTCTATTCAAACCATGCTCTGAAGGAAAAAAAAAATTAATTTCCTCATTGGCTTTCTATGGTGCTCACCAGTACGGCATCAGAATGCTTCAGAAAAATAAACTAGCATTTTTTTTACTCTACCCCTATAGTTTATCATATCAGCTATAAGAATTTCAGGAAACCAAAGTTTAAGCAGAGAGTGTAGCAGTAAGCAACCATCAATCCTCTGATCATGGTGTATATGTAAGACGTCTAGTCAAATGCCTGATGAATCCATTTGTGGCTGACAAGCTCAATTTCAGAGACACAGATTGTTACAAGTTTCACAGATCCATATGTTGTCTGAGTTCGAGTCCAAATTTACAGCATGCTGCTTTCTTCTTTCTCACTTTGCTCTGTCCTCTGGATCAAAGCCGCTTCATGTTGTGCTGCACTCAGTGCCAGCTGCTCCCTCAGATTGAACACGATTCTGCTCACTCCTCCCTCCAGTTTTCTATGTTGATGTTGAATGACTTCATATTATTTTTGCACACATCATGGTGCTGCCATAGAGGGCGACCTCACTTTCTAGAGCCATCTCAAATTTCATTATACAAAATATTCTTGGGTATACAGTCTTCTCCCATTCTCCTGATATGGCAACCTTTTGTTCTTGATAGTGTTTTCTAAGCGTATTAACCTAGTGCACCCCACCACCTCTGTGTTTGATGTTCTGTCTTCCCACTTTATTTTTGGGATCCTATGCAGACATTTTATGTCAAGCAGAGAATGACAGACAGTGAAAATGCTAACATTGGTAGGCTGAAGGGTGGGGAGTCACAGATATGCTAATGCGGGGTGGGGGGAATGGGTAAATAGCAAAAGGATTGGTATGGCAGATTTGGCTCCAAGGGCATAAACCCACCAGGAATAAACAAAACTTTTTTTTAAAAGGTGTGTGGGGGGACGGTTGTATATTGGGAATAATAAGATAAGGCTAGATCTGATCAGCTTCTAGGACTCAGGAAAAGATGATGTAATGAGAAATCTAGAGGGGTAAAATGGAGCAAGAGAGAGAGGCTCTTTGTTAATGTGAGGTGATCTGCTGGGTCCAGGCAGCATGGCAAAGCTAGAAAGTCTCTCACTAACCCAATGGGACAGCTAGACTCTCACTAGCCCAATTGTAAGTGTTCTGATCAAACGCTTGTAACTGATTGCTGTGTAGGTGCAATCAGTAATAAGGACTGTAACATTGCTATCTTATGAATATATAGTCCAATATATACTATATCTAATATATTACATTTTTGAACATTCATTTAAAGTAGCTATATAGCTGTTATTGGCCTTTGGATTTAATGAAGAAATTTTAGCTGTATTACAGACATGTTCAATAAGAAATGCAAAACTAGACCTCTTTGTTTAGGGATGATACCTTTTATTAAACCAACTGGGAAATTGCAAAAAAATAAAATAAATTCTTTCTTTGCAAGCTTTTGGGCACACATGCCCTTCCTTAGGCTGAGGAAAAATTAAAGATGGTAAAAAGTCCCCATAGGTAGAAAATTATCTTCATTTTGCACAGAGGAAGCTGAAAGTGAAAGTCGGTTCCTCTGTGCCCATGAGAGTATCTTTGTTAATTGCTCTTTCAAATTCCAGTAACCTCTTCTTTTCAAACAGTGCCCTGCCTCATTCATTACACCCCTGCAACAACTGAGCCCTACACACAGCAGTCTCTTCCACTCTATAGTCAGTGAGGTTCTTCCTACGCAATGAAGAGAATACAGACCCATCTTTACATTCTTTTAATGTAATTTTTGTGTTATTTCCTTAGTTTTTAAGGAAGCAAACTAATCTTGCCCCCCACCATTCCAACTTGTTCCATCATATAGAGAGCTATATGAGTCATCAGCAAGTTTGGAAATTTTAGGTCAACCTACAGACTGCTGCCACTTGAGCTAATTGAGTAAAAGTATGTCTACAAGGCACAATGCCATGCAGATACTTGTGTTAGTTAGAAATTAGCTAGTTCAGGTACCAAACACAGGGCAAACATGTAAGCCATATTCTCCACCCAGACTAACTAGCTCTTTGAAGAAACAGAGTATATTAGCTGAGCTACAGCACCACACTAACAAGGGTACACTGTTTCTGATGCCTGAACTAGATTGCTCAGAAATAGCAGGGCGTCTATTGGATAAGACACTTTGCCAGTAGGTTTCACAGATACTAGCTGACAGCAGAGGATTGGTGAAATTTAAGGATTTGGGCTCCATTCCGTCCCAGATTCTTCTCACCCATTTTCCCTGTCTCTTTCTAGTTCTCCTACCCCTCCACAGGTCTAATTCTTACCCCTTCTGCATTTGTGAATCATATGGCTTCCTTCTGCACTAGCAGAAGGTGTTAGAGAATATAGGGAAGAGAGCTTCCCAAATCCAGGTGCTTTTAGTGGAATAGTCTACAGCAACTCAGAGAAGCATTCAAATGACAGTGAAAGAACTGATCGTATATAATAATTGATAGTACATATTTATAGGATAAAAGAATAAAGGGCATTTTTTTCTCATCCTTGCACATATCATCTTTTGCTGACTCTGTAGAGAATACTGTGGTAATATAGTTGCAAAATTCTAAATAGTTTCTACCAATCATGACCAAACTGCATTTGTTCAAACAATTTCAGACAAAGTTGGGCAGATTTTCATGTGGATGGCAAAAAAAGAAAAAGTACCAGAAGAAAGTAACATGATGCTGACTAATCAGAACAAACACCATCAGTACACACACTTTAAACATTTTGCTCCCAGGATGCATTAGTCAGCATGTAAACTTCTTCCATCTTTAGAGAAGGAGACAAACCCGCTCTCTCTCTGTAGAAAGGTACTATTTTGAAATATAAATACCCATTAAAAAACACCGAATAAAGCCATCTTCTAAGGTGAAAAGACTACACAGCAGTTTAGGGAAGGAAATGAAGAAGCGTATTGTATCCACATTAAAAATGCAGAAGAATCTAAGTGAGGAAATCTGAGAATCGTAGGAATTATAGGAAAGAAGGGCGGGAAAGGATCTCACAAGGTCCTCTAATCCAATGGTTCTCAACCTTTTTTGTACCAGGACCCATTTGTAAACATCAATGACCAGTATTGACCCAGTGCCCCTCAGTCCCAACCTGCTGCCCCCCTGCCTCTGGACCTCAGCCCCTCCGTGTGTGGGGCAGCAGGTAGGTATGTGGGGCAGGGGACATAGGGAGCCCCAGGCACCTCCTTGCAGGCTGGAGCTTACAAGGGAAAAGCTAAATTTTCCCAATTTTTTCTCCTTTAAAGGAGAATCCATTTTTAAAGTTTGTCAACTCATTTCTAAAGTTTGTTTGCAACCCTTTCATATATTCTTGTGATCCACTTTTAGGTCATGACCCACAGGTTGAGAAACACTGATCTAGTCCAGCCCTATGCTCAAGTCAGGATCATCCCTGACTAAGCCATCCCAGTCAAGTGTCTGTCTAAATATGAACGTATCCTTCTTGCAATGTGAGGAGGACAAGAGGATTAACATAAACATTCTTGCAAAAACAAAATCAGCGGTTTTTAGTAACCAAGATTTTGGAGTTATTTCTCATCCAAAATAAAGTATTTATTCAGAATAATTTATTCAGTACTAATTTAGAAGAACATTACCAACTGAAATTACCAATAACGGTACATTTTGATCATGAGTAGATGGGTGGAATGGGAAGAACTTCTGTTATTATAATATTGACAGTTGAAAAGTAGCAATTCTTAAAATGCCAAGCCTATTACCTGACCACGGCTGGTTTGATCTAATGTGTCATATGTGGAGATGCATTCCATTAATTTTCCATTCCGCTGACAGCTCAGGTGCTCCAGATCTCGGCAGTGAGAGTCACATGTATATTTGCAATCTGAAACATATGCATATATAAAAGATAGGAAAAATATTTAGAGAAGAAATTGCTGTTCATGTTGTATTGAGAGTAACATCAAATGTTCTTATGCAAACATATCTCTTCCAAATTTACAAGAGTGTTTAATGTATTCTGCTACAGGCTCTTTTTTAAAATCCCTCCCACATAGTAGACTACAAAGTGAAATTCCCAAGCTGTCTATGTAAACTATTTAGATAGCATAGGGGTTTCACAGACTCTTCAGTCTACCTATGAGAGACACTGTGGTCTAGTGGATAGAGGACATGGGAGTGGGAGTTAGGATATCTGGCGTCAGTTCCTGTTTCTTTCTCTGATTTGCTATGTGACCCCAGCCAAATTATTTACTTCTTGGTTCAGCTTCTCCATCTGTAAGCTATGGGTAATTATACAGATTGCTATTATTATGCATACTTTTGTAATAAACCTACAAGTGCTATATGTGAGGAGAGGCAATATTGTCCAAAGAACTGGGGACTTTTATCAGGTTTCACGTATTCCTTTTTCTTGACATTGCAACTGGTATGCTGTAAAATTGTGGTCAAAATCACTTAACATTTGAGATTCTCTGGTTCTGTAGACATTTGGATGCCTCCAACTTCAGCGCCCCTCATACATGCATGCTGACAGTGAGGCAAGAAATACTCAGTCATAGCTAACCTTCAGGTAAAGTATAATTTCATCAGAAGCCTGCCATCAGAAATAATCCATAAAGCTCATTTTCTAGCTATCAAACATCAGTTATGATAACATCTAGAAATTTCAATACCAGGAAAAATGTAACCCCCAGCTCAGCTATAACAGGGTCAGCAACATTTATGAACAGTGGGCCATGGCTTGTAACCCAGCTGAGGTTAATTGACCCCTACTACCATCTGAGGACTCTCTACTCTCACTTTCTCTCATATCTCACACGCCCCAGTTTCCACTTACTGTTGCTGCAAAATGCCCCAAATTACCATGGCCAATAGCCATGCTAAGAGGAAACGTTGGCAGTGGGCATAGGGAGCCAGAAGGGCTAGGGCATTAGCAGGGGCTGTGAAGGTGAGAGGTGGACTGAGACACAGGAATTCGCTAGGACAAATGGCAGCAGGCAGAAGAACCCTGGCCTTGCAGCCCCCAGTGCCCCATGCCGCTGATTCCTCCCATCATTGCAGGCCAGATCCAGCCCATGGGCCATAGATTGCCAGCGCCTGTGCTATAAGATTAAATTACTCACATAGTTATCAGTTTTTGCACTCAAACCCATGATTCATTTTTTTTCATGGCAGCTGGACTACAGTTAACTTCTACAGGAACTTCTGCAGTGAACTGCTTCTCCCTGTTCCATTCACCTCACAGTCTTGGCTACCCAGTGGTCCAGCCTTTACAGGAGGGTAGAGGGCAACTCCCACCCACACTATCCCAGAGCCTGGTAGCTAGGGCACTCTTCTAGGAAGTGAAGAATGTGGGCCCCTTGTGTCTCATTTTCTGCAAAAGTACTCTAACCACTCAAATACTGGGCAAAAAGGCATAGAGCAGCCCTACTGCCTCTTCCAGGTGTAATGGAGTGTTTGTATGCAACTGGCGTCAAAGAATCACTTGACACATTCTGTGCCTACCTAAGGAATTGGGGAGCTAGGTGGGTGTGAGGTGCCTCCCAACACTGACCTAAATTGCAAAGGTGTAAGTGGGGCACATAGGATTGTTTCTATAATGTACCTAAATCTATGGACCTAGGGATCTTTCTAGTCAAAATGGATGTGCCTAATGAACCTAGATATCTAAGCAGTTTTCCAGCTACTCATTAAGGGTCAATTTGAATGGCTTTTTTGAATGACTTAACCACCTAAATTCTGCCTAAGACCTGTTTAGGCAACTATAAGACCTGTTTAGGCATCTACAAGAATGTGTCTGGGACAAGGTGCTAAGGGATGAGGAGGAGCAAATCCCTGAGTCTCTGCCATCAGCAAACATCTGTAAAATCCACTGGCAAAGTGATTCTCATCTCTTTCTAGTACTGTCAGTCACTTCATTGATTTAAGTGGTAGAGGTCTGTGTGGTGGATAATTGAACTGTTCCAACCCTGTTGATGACCCATGTGGGGATCTAAATTATATCAAATGTTGCTGAACCCTGCTCTAGACGGCCAAGTACTCTGAATAAAACATGTCCTCATTGTCCCAAACTGGGCACCCAAAATAAATGAGTACTTAACCTTACTCTCTCCGTGAATTAGTTTCCCATTTGTAAAATGGGGATAATATTCTATCAGAGGTTTTCTGACAATAAATGTATTAAGGTTTGTAAACCATCCAAGATCACATACCATACAAAAAGCCCATGAGGAAATGAATAATTCTGTATTCAGACTGGGGTTTGAGTGCTGTGAAGCAAAAAGAAAAGAAATGGGTTTTCATACTTGAGGATACAAGGAAATATTGAATAGCTGTTCATTCGGTGAACACTCTTAATTCAGTGCACTGAATGGGGCAGAGAAAAAATAAGAGGCAACGGGGTAATTAAAGACAAGGAGGTCAAATTAAGTTACCACGCGTGTTTCCTGACTTTCAAGTGCTTCATTTTGCAGCATTAATAATGTTCTTTTAACATTGTGTGTGAGGGAAA
>NW_005842814.1:643413-665948 GCF_000455745.1 Alligator sinensis | reverse complement strand
AAGAGATTGAGAGAGAGAGGAGACAGAGAGAGAGTGTATGCATGCCCGCACACACATGTGCACATGTGACTGTGTGCATGTATAAGTGCACACATGCACTATGTTCCCATTATAAACACAAACATTTTGTCAAATTATATTAGGGATCTGTGTGTTAGTTAAATAACATCCAAAGCCAGGATTACTAATGAAATTAGGAAACACTGTTTTTCAATGCTGTTTTGTTTCTCATTTATAATTCATTTTAATCAGTGTGCCTCTAATGTCATTTAGAAGACAGGCCCATAACTTCTTTGATTACTGCAGACATAATTGCATAATTGCAAAAAGTATAAAAAGCTTTTTCTCTGTAAAGCATAAGAAAAGTTTCCATTATAAACTTACATTCAGTCTTTTAAAATCTAGCTTAATAAGTAAGACTGGAAAAGAAAGCCTGATCTCTTCCATGACTGTGACAGTCAGAACATTTTACTCATGCAGTTCAGTATTAAAAATGCAATTTTTAAATAACAATGCAATGTACCACAGAGGTACAGGTACGCCAAACTAAAAGTTCTATACTTTATTGGATGCTCCTATACTGAAACTGTTACTACTCCCACTCCCAAATATTTGAGAAGTTTGAAAAAAAAATCTATTATCATTAACAAAATTCATATTTTACTAAACTGTCATTGCACCCCTGCTTGGAAAGTTATCAGTCTGGTATTCTACTCTGATGTTTGAAATGCAAGCTGTCCTGGAAGATATCAAAGCTTTAAGTGTATACTGCTAACAAATTCCATCCAGGAAGAGCACACCCCGACTGCTGAAGCTTCCTTAGCCTGACGAAGGGTTTTTGAACCCGAAAGCTTGCTTAATAACTATTCTCCAACCATTTGGGGTGGTCTAATAAAAGATATCAAATTTACCCAAGGAACCTTGTCTGCCTATGTCCTTAGACCAACACGGCTACAACCCAAACCCCTACTGCTAACAAAAACATTCACTGACATTTATAAAAATAAACTGCTTACATTAAAGATATTAAGTCTTTCTTATATCATAAGCATATCATAAGAGTGCTGTACAGTGTATGTTACACAGGCAACTTCCTATAATGCCTACATTGCTGTTAATAAATACATACTTTTGCATTTTAAACATATTCTTATAAAAGGTGTGTTGTTAATTAGTAAGGCAGAGTCGAACATCATGTTTCTTTGCATGTCATTACACTATTAGATTCAAGCTGCTTTATTCAATTGCCCAAAATCAAAGAAAAAAGCAATATATTAAATTTCGGTAAAGCTGGTCTAATTCACATCTTGCTTTTGTGGTGTACTGTGAAGAATCCAAAACATTAATTTTATGTGAATACTCCCTACCTGATGTTTGTGTTTTCTTCACTTGAAACTTGATTTTGCTTGATAGCTTGTAAATAGCTGTTCCCATAACTGATTCTCTGTAGCGTTGTGCAGTAAAAGGCAAGCAACGGAACAGATGCTGAGCCGCTCTACTGGATAGAAGAGGCAAAAAGCTGATGCTTGGAACACAAGCATCTACATTCTGCCGTGGTCTCTTTTCTTATCCTGGTAAACCAGCACATTAATTTCTATGTTGGCCTGAGCAAATTTGACTTTCAAATAAATATGCATAACATAAGCTGTGAATGTGCAAAGAAACTCGAAGGCAAAGTTTATGTCAGGTACAGAGGTTTGTATCTTTAACTAAAATAAGTCTTTTAGAATAAGTCTTTATTTTAAGGAATGAGAAGAAAAATGCTGTGCGGTTCTACTGTTCCATATGTTAAGAAGATAGCCAGTGAAACCTACTTTACTCGATAGACTGTGGTTTGGTTTTCAGCAGCAGAAGAGAGATTACTATTGTAATTGCTGTAAGAGAAGTGTACTTAGACAGCTTCCTGGAAAACACTTAAAATGACACAAGATGTTTAATATTGCAATTCAAAATCTATTTTCAGCCAACATATCATAGAAGGAAAGAGAAACCAACCTAATTTCCATTCAATGATGTTTCGTTTGTGCACGTCTGATTTGCATCTTATTTAACCTGTGCCTTTATATCAATGTCCAGAATTTGACTTTGTACTTAACATTTACTATACTGAGATGTTTTGTCTTGAATTAGCTTGCTTGCTTTCTTTAATTAGTTTTGCTTTCACTTTTTAAAAATAATGCTTAGATGCCTATATGCTATTATCCTGTCCTTGATTTCACACTAAACCTGACTTCACCAGGTTCATTAAGAGCCACAAGGGAATGAGAAAATAAATAGGTTTCAAATAAGTGCTAGAAGTTGTTTGGGCCTTAGTTTTGTTTTTACCTTGGTTATACCACTGTAATTCCCTTTGCTTCAATGGATTAATTCCCAATTAACTGTGGTCTGAGATCAAGATGATGCCATTTATACCCGTCTTTCCTTCCTCGGTTGTTTGTCAGCGAGGCATAATCATTGTAGGGAGCAAGGAAGAGCTGTGACTTATCAAAGGTTGGTTGGGTTTTTTTGCCAGTGAAAGTCTAGGTGTTTCAAGAAATGTAGCTGCTTCCACCACATATTTATGCTGTCCTCCAACTTGGGAGCTGGTCCAGTTTTGATTTAGTCTGTCATGTAACATACAGCATCCTCCCGCCTGGGGTGAGTTGTGTTCATCCACAACTTCCCCAGAGAACCATTTTGCCAGCCCAAATCTCCCAGATGGTCGGATTAACTGTCATGCTGGCTATATCAAAGACCATGAAGGCTTAGCTGGGGACTGATTTTCCTGTAGAGAGATTCCCTTATAGTGCTCTGTAAAAGGATGGCAAGCTGACTTCACTGGCTTCCTATTGAAATTCTCCCAGGAACCAGCTAGGAAAGCTAATCCAGCTTCACAAAAGGACTACATCAGGTCAGAAGGCCTGACCATAGATGTCTTTCTTCAAGCAACTAATGCTTTGTTGGAAAGTACAAGGAATATACTCCCCATCTCTATTTCTGTAAATATCCAAATCCATTAAAAGTATTACTGTTAATACGCAAATATAACCCACAAGTGGCTAAAATTTTCATATGTGAATGGGTAAGTTAGGAATCTAACTTCATATTTAAATAGCTACATAAAAGCAAGCAGCTCATCAGAGATACTAAAATATGATAGGTCTATGGCTGTCAAGTGAAATTTTGGGTACTTGAAATCTTTGAAAAACCAGGCCACAGTTATTTAGCTACTTAGGTCAACAGGCATGGGGTGTCATAGCTAAGATGGTTGAGGAAATATGTGGAAACAAAGGCTTTTTAGTGACATCTTTTATTGGACCAAGTGTCTAGTTGAGAGAGACATTAGACAAGATTTCAGACACAAAGGATGTGTCTACTCGTGATGCTACACCACCATAGCAATGTGCTATGGCAACATAGCATCCGCAGGCGTCTACACATGACCAACAGCTACTTTGCCATAGTGATGCACACCCACCCAGTATACCATGTTGCTACAGCAAAGTAGCTGCTAAATAACCATGTGCCATGCATATAACACAATACGGGCTGTTACTACACCATATTTAGTACTTCCAAAAGGAAGTACTAAATCACAGTGCAGAAAATAGCATTGCCATAGCGACACATGTAGATGTGCCCAAAAAGTGCCTTTTCTTAAAGCTGAGAAAATTAGGATATCCATTCCACTGCACTTCTCTTGCTTTAAAGGTACTTTTGCCAGCTTCTCTTTGCTCTAAATTTGCACTTTGCTCCTCCTCCATCTTTTCAGTGCCTGTTTTCTTTTATATATGGAGATAAACACAAGGCATTCCTTTATCTGGCATTTAGCTTAGGCTTTACCTGCTTCTTTCCCAGACCTGTGGAAGGGCACATTGAGCCTGAAAGCTTGTCTAACATCTCCCCCAACTATACAGTTGGTCCAATAAAAGATATCATGAAAAAAACCTCTTGCTTCTCACCAATGGGTCAACTATTCTACCTTCTTTCCATCCTGCAATGCAGAATGTGGGAAACTATGTCACCGGCCGTGGTCTCTTTTCTGTATGGCATACAAGTGAATGTGCTATAGTACCCTAAACAAACAAGGTACAGAAGGTTTATTCATGATTTCCTTGTAGATACAAATAAAGAATGGAATATTTGCCCTGCTGCATTTCAAAAATGTAATTTATCTTCACTCTGTAGAGGTACTTTAGTACAGTAAAAAACACCATGGAAGTCTGTAGCCATATCTGTGTTCAATTTTAAAAAGCTCTTTTCTAACAGGAGGTCTGCTGACTTACAAGAAAATGCACAGAAATTCACAGGCTTCAAATAGGAAAATGAATGATACAAGTGACAGTGAAAAATTGATTTTATATATTGGCAGTCCATATTTATAGCAAAAAAAAAAAGACACAGGCATTTTTCTCATCCTTGCTATGTCATCATCCTTTGCTTTGACACTGCCCAAATATAATTTTGATCATTGACGTTCTAATTAGCAAAAACCTCCAGCTCTAAACCCTCTCACTTACTGTTTTTCAAAGAAGTATTTTGAAATGGTAGTTTTTGTCCTATGTTAAATATTGAGCAGAAAATCAAAGGGATACAATCTCAAACACAAGGTTAACAACAACAGTTAAAGCACAAGAGAGATAAAATTAATTAATTAATAAATAATAAAATAATATCTATGTGTAGGGCCTTGCACATGGAACTTGGAAAGCAACATGTTACATCTTATGTACATGGGAAGACCAGGTATGTTCATTGGTAACCAAATATGGGTGGGAAAGATATCCCATCTTCCCCCATAGCTGAATGGCTAGGGCAGTCACCTGGGAAGTCAGAGTATCTGGTCCCCCATCAGAAGGGTTTTGAACCTGGGTGTTTCTGATTTTTCCAGCAGAGCATGGTAAACACCAAGCTGCAAGTTAGCTATTATTTCCTGTGCTGAACCACTGAACCAGTGCTGAACCAGTGCTAATAAAGGCACTGAAAAAAATTGGATGGAGGGCAGTGCAGGAGGGGAACTTCTGCATTACTGGGAGCCTAGCTAGAACTCTGGGCCCCCTCCCTTCCAGGCCACAAACTCACCCCGCCCCCCCATGTGCTATGAAAATCTGTCCTATTTTTGTTTCCTTGCGTGCATGTGAAGATGGACACTGCTCTTGTTAGAACGCTTTCGGGCAGGGGTTCTCGAAACAGAAATAAAGAACCTTTGTAACTTACTACAGTGGTATCTGAAACCTCTCCGCTGAGCCACCTTTATGTTCTTTACTAAGGCTGCTCTTGAAGATTAAATATGAAATTTTCTAAAGTACCTATGGACTAAGTTTAAAGACACTGGTTCCATAGGCACCTAAATAGGACTTAAGTGCCTACTTCCGAAAGAGCAATTCAAATCAGCCCTGTGCTAGTATCCCAAAACATATTCTGCACTTTACAGTGTAGGTGCAGAATTAGGCACCCCTATTTCAGACTGCAGCATTTCCTAGGTGGTTACATGAGCAGTTTTGGATGTGCTTGGAAGCAATCCAGTTGCATCGCCTAGATGCCTACCTACTACCCATACCAGCATGGGGAGGTGCCAAAATTTAATCTGAGTCCTTGGAGAGACTTGATTTGCTACATGTGCTCAGAGCATGTCTAACTCACTTTAACAGCAATGAATTTAGCCAAAATATTATAGTACTTGTCATGTGCTTCCACCCATGCTTTTCATAATTTTCTAGTGGTTACAGCACTTACCCAGGAAATGGGAGATCTGAGATGTGGCCCTTCCTCACCACAAAGGAATTCAAACCCAGATCTTTCACTACCCAAGAGCAAACCTTAGCCACCAGGATGGAAACAGGATAAGTGATTATTATTTTCCACCTCTCCTGTTAAAATCAGGTTCCTGGGCAGCCAAACATGCAAGAATCCTGGGGCTAGAAAGAGACCAAGCAAAAGGGCACTCTCCTGGCAAGGTGGGGTCCTGGATTCTGGGAGGATTCCGGTGTCCCCCCTGCAAATGCCAGCTGATTGCTGCAGCTGCTCCCAGAAGTGACCGCAGCCACTCCCGGAAGCAGTAGCAGAGATCAGCTGTCACGGGATCAGCTGCGGTGGACCCCCCTGAGCAGCAAGACTGGCCGTGGGGGGATCCCTCCCCAGTCAGCGGGATTGGTTGCGGGGGGGGGCATGTGCCCACCCTGACTAAGGCAGCAGCAGTCGCCCATGCAAAAGGGCTTTATTGCAACTGCTAACACTTGCACAAAGATGGCTGACAACTTCTTGTTGATGTCATTGTTGTCAGCCTTCAGGAAGGAAAATAACCCTTACTACTACAATTTCCGGGCTTGGCACTTGCAAAGTGGTACCAGGCAGATGGAGAATGCTTCTTGGCAACATCTCAGGGCACAGAGAGTAGTATAGTGGTATATGCCCTAAGTGTAGGAATCTAGGGAACGAGTGTGAATCCGGCCCTGATTGACTAATGAGCCTGCATCCCACTGTCATCTAAGCACTATTAAAGTGAAATTAAAGTCTATCTGCAAAACCCAGTTCTTTTTCTTTTAGTACAAAGCTCTTATAATTAGTTTTCCTTTGCACATAATAAAACACTATTTTCCATATATTTTTTCACTCCCCACCCACAGGAGAAAAAACACAGACATGAGTAGACAAAATCCACTAGCAAATGCAAAACACTAGTGTATCAGGTTTATGCTTTGCAGCAGATGGGAAGAAAATAAATAAATCATTAGCTTTCATGAGCACCTGTCAACATATGAAGTCTGCATCAGTAATGAGCTAACTACTTATAATACTTAGTGGGAAGAATTTACAGTTCTTACATATTTAATATATTCTCAGTGGGAAATGCATTCTTTTATATGCTAATCTAAAAAGGGGGGGAACACAAAACTTAATTGATAGACTTAGAAGATACATCACCACACCTATGTTTTTATGTTCTTCTTCAGAGGATATTTCTTTTACTGTATGCCAAGCAAAATAGGGGTGCATACAGACATTTGGGGGGTAGGGGGAGGTTAGATCCATCTAAGGCCACCCAATCTAAGGTAAATTGGGATGAGGGGAACTAGTGGGGGGGCCTGGAGAGGAACTGAGGGGGCAGGCTCTAGTGAGGGGATTGGAGGGACTCGGGAAGAGGCAGGGTCTGCAGGAGAAGGCTTGGGTGGCAAGCTGGCTTTGTAAGGGAGATTGGGAGTTCATGGGGGGGTTGGGGAGGCAGGCAGGATCTGCAGGGTGTTGGTGGGGTCCAGGAGGCTTGCAGGGTCCATGAGGGGATGGAGGGCTCTGTCCCCAACCCTCTAGGACCAGAAGCTATTTTTAGCCTCCCAACCCTCCCTGCCCCCAGGTGAACAACATCCCCACAGCGAACCAACCCCTCATTCCCATCCCACCCACCCATCCTTCACCCTACCTTACTTGCTCAGCTTCCAGCACTGGCAAATGCCAGTAAAATTCACACCAGGAGTGGCTTACAGGATGGGGGGGTTGGCAGGCTTGGGGAAGTACTGGCTGATCCACAAGGGGGGGGTTGTCCATCAGGGGGTGGAGGAGAGGCGGGGGGGGGGCGTTAAAAATAAATAGCTCAGTGCCAGGGAGGGGGTAGGAAAAATGCCGCCCTGGGGCTGGGGCCAGCAGCTGGGCTTTCCCAGCCCTGTGGCTGCACTGGGAACGGTACAGAAGTTCAGGACAGTTAAATCAGTCTAAAAATGGCCACCCTGATCCAAGTTAGTTGTACCTCAGAGGTAAGGTTCACTCGTAGATTGACCTAAGTAGGGATCTAATTGTAAGGTCCACACCAGTCAAATTAAGTCAGACTGGGTAGCCATTTTTCATGTGATCTAACATCCCCCTTACCTCCCCAAATGCCTACATGCACCCTATATGAGCACAAGCCTGTGGTACATATCTTGATGACAGAGGACCATAGTGAAATGTTTAAGAAACTGTATTGTGATATATGTTGTTTATCTTGTTCAACAATACCAAGCTGGAGATGCTACATAACAGCTACTGCCATTGACAGATATATTTCTCCTTTTGTCAAAGTGAGAGGGGCCTGTAATTCTGCAGTAGGAAGCTGAAACCTTTTTTCTTTTTGTTGAATGTTGGTAAAACTAAAACAGACCTGTGTCACAAAAAAACAACTTCCCCACTCCACCCCGCACAAAAAACCACCAAGCAAATCAAGCTAATCTATCACTTTGAGTAACAAGTTCCAGTAATTTCAACCTTCATAATATAAGTAACATCTCCCTCTTATGTCCATTTGAACAACACTGTAGTAATTGTTAAACAGCTCTAAAAATTTTTGCAAGATATTGGAGCACAAGAAACTACAAATACAGTCCAGCTATCAATCTTAAAACTCTTGGACAATATATAATTTTGTCAATGTTTTAAAAATGAACAGATGCTTCTTAAAAGTAAATTGTCGTAAGCTAAATTTACAAAACCTTGAAACCAAAACAACATGCCAATACCTCAGTCCTGAATACTAATTAAGCAAGGCCCAGATTCAGCAAGATATGTAAGAATAACTTTTACAATCTGGTTTGCCTTCCACAAATTTTAGTATCCACAAGCTTTAGACTAATTGAGCATTTGTGCTAGTAATATACAGTGGCATATATTTGTGCAGTAAGTGAATACAAAATTGGTGGAAAATGGCTGAAACAAATATGTTTAGAAGTTAGAAAATGGTCTCTGATCATTTTAATTTTGGAACTACAAATAAATTATTTTTGTACCTCTTTTCAATACTGTAAAACCTAATAAAGTAGAAAAAGCTTATATACCTTCTATAAGCAAAACTTTCAACTGCCAGTTGTGTGTTCAAATGAGCACTACAAATTCAACTGTTCCAAAAAACATATACATTAGTGCCCTCTAGTGCTAAACACACAAAATAGCCCTCATATAGCTAACTTCATGTTCATAATCTTTCAGACAGTTTAAAACAAAGCTATCCTACAATTAATAAATTGAACTGAAGGGAATAACTTAGTTGCAGTTATCTGCAATGTCCAGGAAAATTTAATTAATCCCCAGTGAAGTCTAGGGAATAGAAGTCTATGGAAATCTATGGTACCAGGAATATTTTCAGTTCATTGAGTGGATTGTGGTACAGCGCTCATCAGAACTTAGAAAACATGAACAGCGTGGGCCCCCGGCAGCTGGAGGGGCATGGCTGCGCTGGCAGTGGCGGGAGCCTGGTGGCAGGGAGTGCGGGGCTCCCACAGACGCCACCAGCACTGTTAGGGGTGGTGACCAGGGCAATCAGGGATCACCCACAGACACAACCAGCGGTGCCTTTTTGCAGGGGGCGCACCACCACGCATAGGGGGTGCACGTGCACCCGCATGCACCCCCTACGTGTCGCCCCTGCTAGAAAAGAATTCTGATTTATTCATCCCAAGCAGAACATTCAGATAGGAGGTAGGGAAATATTATTCCTACTGGGGATGAATATCCTTTGAGGTGATAGACTTAGATGCTAAGTTAGAACTTACATCCTAAGAGGAGCAGAATCAACTGGAAGACTATTCTTTATAAAGGCTAAATTCTTGAGCTTCTTGTTAAATAAAAAGTGGATTCTTTTTCCCTTCAGGTTCAAATGTAGGAGGGAGAAAGAACAGGGTCCAGTGAGAGGAGGTAAAGTACTACAAGATCAACCTAGCATACAAATAGATCGTGAAACCAGTAGTGTATATCCCATTAGTGATCACTGGGTTTACACACTAGACTATTCACTGAGAGGCTAGTTCCCTTAGAATATTTCACACTGAAGGTGTGCCACTAAGTCGGCCAAAGACCAGTATGTGCTTTGGAGAGTTGGATGTGGCAGAAGCAACAGAAGGGAAGAAATGACAGACAGATGTCTGTCCAGGTGTAAAACTGGAAACTAAATAGAAATCTTGCAAAATAGGGAACAAATATTCCGAGAAATAAAAGACCACTAAACATGTTGGTTACAGTAATCATTGTTGGTGCTGACACCCTGCCATGTGCTGAGGATAATAATAATTTTTGTAACTCTGGCCCAGGTCAGTAACTAGGCCCAAAAGATACAATTCAGTCCCTGACCATTCTTATGTACATTTATTATTGGATGTAAAAAGAATAAGCAATAAGAACAAGCAAATCTAATATTTGTGAAGGGGCAAGACAGAAGAAAAATGTGTCTAGTGGGATACCACCAGGATTGGCATTAATTCTAGTCTCATTAAATAACCTAAGGACATAAAAGCCTAGTATGTAATTTATTGAAAGAAGGAGTACTAATGAACTTTACGGAGGGTATCAAGCTGATAGGATTTGTGAATGCTAATCAGACAAACAAATGATAAAGTAATCCTAAAAGATGGGAAATATGGACACACAAATTTTCAACAAGAACACATAAGGCTTCGTAAGCTAGACAAAAAAATAACTGAGTACATAGATATTTGATGTAAATAGAAATAAATGAGATCTGTAATATAAGAGGATTGTTCTGAAAGAGGATTATATTTTTCTTATCTTCAATGACATTGCGTTTTGAGAGTTGTAATGCAGGTTTTAATTAAAAGAACTCACACCACAGCGTGAGGAAACATGCTTTGAATAAGGAGAGATTTATAAAACAGTTGGAGAGAGTGTTTTCAAAATAGAAATCAGACACCTGAAGAATATACTTACTCCGGTCAAAGAATCTTAAAACTGTTTATTGCCATTAACAAACTCAGTGTGCTTAGCTGAACATTAAAATGCAGAAGTTACTCAAAGACCATTAAAACCATTTACATCAGTAGGGCTGTATTTTCCAAACCAGTTAAATACATGTATCTGAAAAAATGACATGAAGCTACTGCATGTGAAAAACCCATATTTATGAATAGATTGTAAACATCTGAGGACAGGGTCATTTGTCTTTTGCCTGCTGGAATCTGTTAAAATACCACCCACATCTATAACACTGTATAAGCAATAACCATAGTAAGATATTTATATATGTATCACTGTTATAGGTAAGAGATACCATCCCCAACCAACTTAGTTGCAATGGGTTGCTGAATTACAAATGAGCCACTCAGCTGTTTGTTACAGCTTTTACTGCAAAGGACTCATCAGCAGTCCTGCCCTGTGGACTGAAGAGGCACTCTTTGGAATAAAAGCTGCAGCAAACAATGGAGCATCTCAGCAGTCCTGCCCAGCTGTTTGCTGAGGCTCTAAATAATTTCCTAGCTATAAATTCTTACAAATTGTGGGGCAGATTCTACAATACTTACTCACGCTGGGTGCATCTCTATGTGCACTTAACTGCGCAGTAGACTAATTTGCTGTGGTATAAAGCATCACAGTCTACACGTGCAACACTATTAGACTGCAGCAAACTGATTTTCACTGCCATAAGATAGTACTGTTGGGGACAGTACTATCTTATGGCAGCAAAAATAGTTGCGAGTTAACACACCTGTAAATGCTGACCTGGGTGTAAACTGTGCTCAGGCAGCCCAGGCAGCTGGGGGCCAGGCCCCTGCCTACCATCTAGCCACATGGCTCTGCTTCTTGGGCACCCTCATGTCCTAGCCAGCCCCTCCACTGTACAAAGCTGAGCCTAGGGCTGACCCCCCCCAAACCTGCTGCCAGTCCAGGGCTGCTCTGCCCCAGCTCTAATTGCTGCTGTCCCAGGCGCATGTGTAAATACTGTGCATAGGAGCAGTTAACTCCAGCATGAACTGTTCTGAAATTTATTCAGTCAATTTAATTGCACATGTAGATGCATCCACTGATGTAGTATCTGACTTCATGAGTATTCCAGCTCAAGTCAATGGATTTATTTGGGGACTGAAGTGTTTCTTGATGTCATGAATGGGAATCTGGCCTAGATTTAAGTAGGCTAAAGCTCTAACTCACAAATAACTGCAAAGTAAACATAAAGTCAAAGTGACTACACTTACTGTACTAACACTATGTTTTAATAGCAGTTATTACAAACATTGTTGATCAGTGAACTATAGTTTGTATGAGTAGTTAAAAACAGACTTTCCTTTTATCTGATCAATTTGTGTAGAAGTTTAAACCTTTTAAAATGTTTTACTTTACAACATAGCCATTTTAAAAGACGTCACTATCCCAACATGTCTGTGTCTTTAGCACTGATTTGTTTGATCAACCTCGAAGGATCAGAACCAAAATAATTGAAGTCAACGAACGTCCTCTCATTGACATCAGTGAGCTCTAGGTCACACTCCAAAACAGTAACCTTAGGCCAAAAAAGTCATACAAATATTCCTATTAAAGCTAAAATGCCAATGACTGATTGATGACTCTGAGAAAGATCTGAAAGGTTCATGGATCCACTAACAACTGCACACTTCCTGCCCACTGAAATCTTTTTCAGATGCATACAACATAATAGTCAGGGCTGTCCCTTGGGGGGGGCGAATCAGGGCGACTGCCCTGGGCCCCACGGACAGTGCCGTGGCCACCATGCACTGCCGCTGCTGAGCGTCACTGGCTCTGCTGCTGCTGCCGAGTCGCATTGCCAACTCTGGCCGCGTGCCACTCCCCCCTGCTCCACCAGCTCCAGTCACTCGTCATCCCTCCCTCCCCTGCTCCACTGGCTCTGGCCGCTTGCTCACTCCCCCCCACCCCCAGGCCCCGCACAGGCACTGCACATCCCTAGGGATGACTCTGATAATAGTATATAGTTCTAAGCTTTAAGCATTCCCTTTAGCTGAAAGCTTAAATAAAGTTCTGGCTCTTCCAGACTGTCAGAACTGATTAGTTGAGTGCCTCGGTACAGTGGAACTTTCTAGCACAAGGCATGGTGAGACAGGGGAATTCTCAGCACGGTGGAGAGCCCCGGCGTGGAAAAGTTCCCACCGCTCATATGCAAATGTGCATACTGTAATTGGCCAGTTTCAAATTATTCCTACGTGGCGGCTAGCAATTGGCTTGCTAGCCATATAAAGGGTTGGAGTCGTTTCCGCCTAGGTTGGAGAACTTCATGCTCGTCTCGGAGTGGAACCTCGCGGTCTGATCACCTGCCGACGACTCCCCATCGACGACCCCCCCCGACGTACCCCCGTGTCCTGCATGCTCGAGTTCAGACCCGGTTTAAAGATATCTCATCTTATAAGAGCTCCTCGGTTTGATTGTAACAGAAGTTGGAGTTTGAAGTTAACTTTCTTCCTACGCTGTACATCGTGATGTGCGGGCCGCCTCCCGATCCCGTCCATGTCGCCATGTGCGAGCCGGAGCGATATGCGGACCCGTCTTTGCGCACGCGGGCTGTGGCCAGCAGCCCGGGCACACGGGGTCAGAAGGGACCGCGCAGTGGCAAGGCACGTGCGGGCTAGAATTAGTCACAGAGGCGTAGTGGTTGATTTAAAGATTATTTACTTACACCCAAGATGGTCGCGGTGTAGGCTGGACAGTTTTCCAGGTTCAGCTCCACTTAAATCCTCGTTGGAGGACTACGACAAACTTGGTTCTTGGGCCCCGGAGTTGTTAAGGCTCCGTGGATTCGGCAATTTCTTTCCCACGGAGTTGTCGAAGCTCCATGGGTTTGGTTCAGCTCTCTGGCCCCGGAGTTGTTAAGGCTCCATGGGTTCGGCAATTGAGTATATAGGATAGGGATACGTCTAGGATTGCACTCGGCGACGGGGAGAGGCCAGAGGCTGTTTAGACCTCTGTTGCCTTCTTAAGAAATGCGTTGGGTTCATAAGGATCCGCAGCGCTTAGAGATCTTCACGCTCTCCCTCTCAGACTCCAATTGCTTTCTCTCCAACTTGGGCGGAAACCACCAATCGCTAGCCGCCACGTGTGCATAATTCAACACAAGCCAATAATGGGGCTCGAATTAAAATACAGATGGCGGGAACTCCTTTGCACCGTGCATTTCTGAGATGCAAAAGAAATGCACCATGCAAAGAAAGCTATAAATTGGCGGGAAAACTCTGTTGCACCGGAGTTCTTCTTTGCAGCAGAAAACTCCACCGTGCAAAGAAGCTGCAATTTGGCGGGAAAATAATTTAGCAGTGCCGAAGCACACACAAACAAAAACTCACAACTTTGGGTTGTGACACGTGACAGTGTAAGTAAAGCCATCTTTGTTTGAACCAGTACGCGTTTGTGCCTAATTCTACTCCAGCGGTCGCAAGTACCCATCTGTACGTGCTGGGTTTGTGGCTGCAACCCAGCCAGCCCCTTTCCCGGATCCCAAGCTTGGTCACCCACACAGACAATGTACTACAGTGGGGGTTGCAAACTTGTGCCATTATGGTCTGCAACTTGCAATGCAGCTCCTGTCACAGGCCACATCCCTGCTCTCTCGACAATCAACAGATGCTGTGAAGGGCATCATTAGAAAAGGGCAGGTGCTAGGACTTTGGCAATGCCTTCCCAGCTGCAGCAGAAAACTAAAGTGAACATGGCAGGCAATAGAGGCCTCAGGATGTTTTCTATGCCACTGAGGCTGGAGCATAGTGCTGATTCGCTGAACTGCTGCAGGCTGAAAGCAGTCTATTCACTGGCTGGATCCAGCCCATGGCTTGTAGGTTGCCACCTCCTGCAATACAGCATAGAGATACCCAAGCTAGCTTTAAAATATGCTATCATGATTATCAGAAGCAGTAGGGCCATGTTAACACGGAGCCCCTTGCTGGTTAATTTACCCTGGTTAGTCAATCCATGTGTACGTGGGTACCTGATCATTGGGACTGGAGAACAAAAACAGGGAATGTGGAGCATTTAGGCTGAAGCGCATATTTCTTTGAGAGCATTTTTAACTAACATGGGTAGCTCTACATGGCACCAAATTTCTTATTTGTGTTAGTACAATTTGGTTAAAAAGTGAGCTATGCAAAACTCACCAATCTTAGTTGATCCTGGATCTTAAGAACTTTCTATAATGTTTTCAACAAAACTTGGGTTTTCAATGAAACTTGGGAAAATTCTGAGATCTAGGGAAACAGAAGCCCAGCAGTGTCTTAGGTTCAAGAGTGCTACAAAAAGATTCAGTGCTCCTCTGTGGAGCTAGCCTTTATTTATTTCTTATTGCCTAGTTTATTTCTTATTGCTTGCACCATGGCAATTACTTTAGGCGGAGGGCCGCTTACTGAGTTTTGGCAAGCTGTTGAGTGCCGCATGGGTAGCCCTGCCACTTGAAATGTGCCCCACCCCCATGTCACCATCTTGGGATTGGAAGTCCTGTCCTCTAACCCCCGACCTTTGCCACCAGAAGTCCCTCCCCTTGCCCCTGGAAATACTCCTTTCAGCAAGGGGTTTTGCCATCTCAGAACCAGAAAAATACCAAATTACAGGAAACCCTCACTATTCGCGAGTTTGGCATTCGCAGTTTCAAATATTTGCAAATGCCAAACCCACTTCTTAAATACACTTAAAAGAGCTCCTCGGGAGCTCCACACTTGCCGCCACCGCACACCCACCACCACCACCACGCTTCCGCAGTCACCAGAGCAGCCATGAACGCAGACGGCGTTCATGAATGCAGTGCCTTATTCGTGGATTTCGCCATTTGTGTGGGATATAAGAATGTATCCCCCTGCGAATGGCATGGGTTGCCTGTATATTCTAAAAATCAAACATCTACAACATTCATTAATTTGATTTCAAAAAGTATCTTTTTCCTGATTTACATGCATTGGTGTAGTGTACATAGAGGTGATTGCACAATAGCTTAAAATTAAGTCTTACTTCTTGGATACTGTGTGGGGTGGGGTGGGGCTGGACCAACCTTGCTGGCTTCCCCTGGGTCCTACTGCCCCTGGTTACTGTCATCTTTGACAGATAGCCAGGAGCAGATAAATATTAGTTGTCTAAACTTTTTAAGTGCCCCACAGGCCAGACAGAATGGCTTGATGGGCCAGATCCAGCCCGAGGGTCATATTTTGCCCGCCCCTGGCTTACACCAAGGAAGTATTGGAATATGGAGTAAATAGGGTTTGGACTAGGCCCAAGTAGGAGTGTACTATGTTAGAAGTAGAATGGCAAAATGCCACAGATGACAAACCAAAACAAAATAACACAAAACAGAAGACCTGGTTTAGGGGTCAGCAAAGGAAAAACAAAATAGTGTAGAAACCATGGAGTGAGAGTGAAAGGAAGGAGCCACAAGTGAAATCCTTGCCCTATTGAACTTAGTGGCAAAATTCCCATGGACTTCAATGGAGCCAACATTTCATGCCTTTTGTCTAACAGGAATTCTATTCCAGTTTATATTACCCTTAATAAAGCCCAAACATAATTATTAATTATATCCATTCCATTGTGGCAGGAACAGAAATTATTAATCTAATTTTTCAACCTCCAGTTCATTAAAATGTTCTTGTAGGGTTGGATTCTACAAAAATGGATCAGGGAACACTACTTAATAGAGCCTTGTAAGCCTTATGTTGATTTCAATATTTATGTATTTTCTGTATTACATTACAGGGAGTGTTACAACATTCTCCAAAATCTCTTCATTGCTGTCTTTTCATAAATACCACAAGTTTTCTAATCATCAGCACACAGGAATGAACAGGAAATTGTACTCAGATGCCATATATAAAAGTAACACAAATACATATAAAAATAACTAAAACTTTGGAGGGAGAAAGGGGAGACAAAATCTATTGAAAAATATTTCTAAATGTCTATGCCTTAAAATCCTCTTCATTCCTTTTTCACAAACCATAGGCAAATTTACATTTTGGGAGCACTAGAAAAAGAAAGCTGAACACTCATTTAACACAGAAATAAACTAGTTATTAAAGTTTTCTGGAGCTCTTATTGTCACCCTTTTAGTTGCTTATGGGATTATACAAACCAGAGCAATAATATTATTTAATGGCAAAAAATGGTAGGATGTGCAAAGTTTAACCTTGTCTTATAATAATACTTTTACACGCTCAAAGTTTTATAGTCGCCTTTAATTGTAAGGAAAATCTGAGCATGAAACCAAGTGTGAAATCCTCAATTAGGCAAATGGGAGCTTTGCAATTGACTATAATGGGACTGGGATTTCACCCTGGACATTTAATAGGTGTGAATGCTTTCACACAGCAGGAACTCACTATGTCACTTAGCCATGTTGCACAATACTGTTTCTATAGTAAATTTCAGGTGGTCCAGCTTGTTCTTCCTGTTTCAGATTCACAAACGCTATATTGTTCAAACCCATGGGTACATACGGTGGCAGAACTGTTAAAGGCTCTCACTAAAGTTCCAAAGCCACAAGTTCAAATCCCACTCTAAACATGTACCAAAAGTTGTCTCCCAACTGGATATGGTTACTTAGCTATCTAGGCTGGGGATTCAAAAGCGGCTGAACGTACTAATCACATCACTCCTTTGTGTGTTGCTGGCTACAAGAAACTAATGCTCCATAAACATGCTAACTTGATGGGCTGCTAGGTACAGGTGGACCTTTGACTTCGATTGTTCAGCTACAAGGTTATGCAAAGAAAATATCCCATAAAAGTTTAAAGCTAAAAGACCCTTGCAACTGGGATTTATTATTTACAGTCTCTCAAAATACTATGACTAGGACACAAAATGAAACTATCAGGTAGTAGGTTTAAAACTAACAAGAGGAAGTTTTTTTTCTCACAGCATGTGAAACTTGTTGCCACAAGATGTTAGGGAGGCTGGTAGCTTAACTTAGTTCAAAAGGGGATTGGACAAATTCTTAGAGAAAATGTCCATCAGTCCACAAATTATTAGAGAAAAGGACCTTAGAGAAAAGGTCCATTTGCCAGAACATGGCAGAGGGGTACAGGCTCTGAATCAGAACTTCTTAAACCTCTGATTTCTGGAAACTACAATGGGAGAGGAGCATAGAGTAGAAGATTTTGGTCATACCCTGTTCACCCTCTGCCCCGGCATCCATACTCTGCCACTGTGTAAGACAAGATATTGGGGACCAGATGGACTGTAATTGGACCCAAGAAATGGCAGTTCCTATATTCTTAACTGACCAGTTTACCATTTTAAGTCAACCTGGTGTTTACCAGAAGCACAGTTGCCTTGCAGAATAAAGACCTCTACCATTTACAGAACAGGTGCAACAGCTTGAACAGAAAAAGTGCTTGCTTCCCAAATTGTCCTGCTAACGTGACTCAATCCTAACCTTAAGGACCAACTACTGTGGGCAATGGCATTTGATGGTTTTTAAGAAAGAAGGTCCCAATCACCATCATATAGGGCACTTGAGAAATGCAGTTACTTTTCCACATGCAACTGGCTTAAGTAAACTATCTGATTTGACCAAAATCAATTAATAGTCTTTAGATGCAATCACTTTGAGTCATTGCTGATGTGAGCTTGAGTCCAAGTGGTAACCTGGATGATAAAACCTGCATATCTGCCAAACACAGTTCTCCTAACTGGATCATCATGTTGTATAACCATCTAGTAAGATCTATGTAATGAATTAAGGACTTCACCAGATTCTCTCTCCATCAAGCCTTCTGATATGTTAGTACCATATGAAGAGATGCTAAAACTAAAAATAACTTACTGATAGATCTTTGAGCCAGAAGTCTCTCAGATCCCATATGTACATGATAGTGTTGAAAAAGTGAATTATTCCCAGCCTTATAAAGAGGAAAAGTAAATATCATAGTCATGAAAGCTAACAAAGCTTTGATGTTATCGCTATTCTGAACAATTTCAAACAACATAGTAAATGAATTTCCAAATATTTTTCTACTGATGTCTTGGTTTGGATCCTATAGAAAATGCCAAAATACAGAGAAAAGTTCTCTGCAGAGAATAAAAACAAATCATACTCATTTTTAACATCTCTCTGTAGCAGAAAAAAAATTCTCTTAAGAAACACAGCAGGGGACTTACCAGCAGACCTCCAGAGAAGCTTGGCTTTCCTTTTTCTTGAGTTGCTCAGTGATTTGGGGAACCAGTAAAAAAAACGTGCAATCCTTCTGATGGTTTTGCTAAAGTCATTTCTTATTGCCATAGCTAAAAACACTCTGCAGTTATATCAAAAACAACAGAAATACGCAAGCAGGATGAGAAAGGAGAGCCCATGAATGCCCACACACGGCATGTTAGCAATGAATTGAGACTCAGCCAGTATGTCTCAAGACCACCTGTTAGTCTTAAATCCACTCCCTCTCAGCTACTCAGTTGGATGTCCTTTGGACCTCCCTCTTTCTAACAAGAAACAGCTATATTAATAGATGTTTTGGCTAAACAAAGATAAATGCTTCAGGCTGCTGAAGAAGTGTAACCCGGTGCTGTCTTTCCAATAATGTCAAAACAAAATGCATTAAATAGGCTTTGTGAAAATCCCTTGTTCTTCTCTAACCACCTTCTCAAGTCTGCAAACTGAACTTAAACTCAGAAAAGCATATAGTAATTCTCCTATCAAGAGCTATTTATTGATCTCAAAAGGATGTTCCCCAAATACTCCCCTACAGATGGTTTCCTGTAAAGTCATGTAATGATGCTTCTCCATATTAAATGAAATTAAAATTCTGTAGGTAAACAGTTAAAAATTGCCTTATAATCCTTTTAAAGTCAACATTTGTTAAAAGTATAATCATTTACCAGTACTATCATTTACCAAGAGTCCACCTTTTATTATTATCTTGGCAACTAAGGATTTTTATGGCACTCAGGGCAGAGACTACGTGCTTCAAGCAAGACATAAATTTAAATATAGTCAGAATTGCAGTATATTTATATAAGCACCCATGCACTAATATAGAAACACTTATCATGTGTTCTTATGTATATTTTTAAACTGCACAAACAGTTGAAACATTTTCTAACTTTAATATGTTTTATCCCCGATTATTTTGAGTATTTGTCTTCGGCATCTTATTTTCTTCAATTTTTTTTCTGATAAATTATTCTGATTATTTTTCTTCAGCATCTTTTCATCTTATTAATTTTTTTTGATCAATCTGTATGACACCACGTAATATTTTCAAGCCATTGTAGACAAAAGTTAAAAATGCAGTAAGCAACAGCTTATAACACAAAGTTAGACTCACAATGCTTCAGTAAATATGAATGTTTTAGAACGTACATTGTATTCCTATATGCTAAAATATGTAAAAAATGTAACCCCATTTTACAGATCAGATATTTTTAACATACTGCCATTTCTCAGACATAGGCTAGATAGATTGCAGTTCCTTTGGTCAATACATCTCTGAAAACAAAACAAACATTTCCATTTATACCAGATCTGTCACATTCTTCAGGCAGTGTCAATTAAAGTGGAGGAGTCAGGACTCAAGCTGAGAGAGCTATCTATTGTTTTAGTTGTACACATGCATGCCGGCAGGCATCTACTAGCAAAGTGACAGTTTTAGCACAAGTAGGAGGTCGGTCACCCAATTCAGAAAATGCAAGTAGTCACCCGATAACTTGCTTTTCTCAATTTTGCATTTAACAAATAAGATTTTCCAGTTACTGCAACAACGTAATATATCACTGAAAACTATACCTAAACACACACATACACAAGAGCCAAACCACAAACAAAGAAATGCTTATTAATCCAGACAGCAGGAAAGTAAAACTGGTTTTAAGGATGATTGGTTTTACGTGATAATTACGAGTTCATGCAGACAGCATGTTTTTAACATCAAAACTTCAGTGAACAAATTTTAGCAGAATGCTAGCTCGATACAGATATTTTGTTTAGCTAAATAGAAAACCTGACTAGTTCATCATTTTGTTATACTTGCATTTTACTAGTCATTTAAAAAAATTCAGCATAACAAATCAAAACAGATTGATATATCACAACAATATTGAAAACGTACATGTTTCTAGCCTTGTCAGTAAAGCTATGTCACAAAATACTGCAGATTCCTTTATGATGACAGCATCCAAACCATCAAATAAAAATAAGTGCTAAATAAACCTGTACTTATGCTACATTACCAGGCTGATCTGCATAATATAACTTGAAATATTTTTTTTTTTAGTATTTGGCCATCTCACCAAGTAATTAGGTAGGCTCTCCCATCACTTAAATCAAGACTAGGCCCTTTTCTAAAATATATGCTCTAATTCAGCATAGATGTACCAGGCCTCCCTGCAGCTGGTCAAGGATAGTTTAGGCATAGTGTCTTGTCTTTGTTTTTCTGGTGCTTTGAGAACACCTTGAATGCAAAACTAGTTTTCCAAGAATGCTTTCTCTGATGGAAAGTAATGACATGGCCAAAACTGTTTCTCAAAATAAGATCTATATAAATCACATGGGGGAAAAAAATATTTCAAGTTAAAAAAGAAAAATACCATTTGGATAGCATACTTAGATAAAGACTTAAATAAAAAAAAGGAACTCCTATGCTATAGCTGAGTTCATGTCTAGTTGTGCCACTAAAATAAGCCAAAAATTATTTCAGGCAGTGTTGCAGTGCAGTTCAGCGGACTGAGTTCAGAGCAGACAATCAGAAACACAAGAGTCTAGTCCCAAATCTGCTAACAACTGTAAGTGACTCAATTAACCTTTTTTTAATTAACTCGCTGTCCTGCGGGCATGAGGTACACCCCCCAGCCACATGGGTTTCAGTCTCTTCAAGGACTGGTGTATTTGTTCAAATAAAACTAATTAAATAGGTTTGTTTGTTGTAGCTTTGTTGGTTTAAGGACATAGGCAGACAAGGTTCTTTGGATAGATGTGATATCTTTTTTATTAGACCAACTAAATAGTTGGAAAAATTGTTCTTTGCAAGCTTTTGGGCACAAACACCCTTCATCATGTGTTTGTGCCCGAAAGCTTGCAAAGAACAATTTTTCCAACTATTTAGTTGGTCTAATAAAAGATAATCACATCTACTCAAAGAACCTTGTCTAACTAATTAAATACACATCCGGCACATCAAATGTGTCCTTTCCATTTTCTGCAGCGGCCAACCTACAAGATTACACTTTGCAACACTTCCAGATAGGGAATCTTATCTAAGCTAATTTTTTCTCTTAAATGAAGGGTTCCTGCAGGAAATGTGATACTCCCAGAGCCCCACAGAGCACTTTTGGATGACAGAAAACCTTAATATACCAACCTGTTCATTTCTTATTATATAAAGCTGATGCATGTGAACATTTCAGTAATATGTGTTTGGATTTTTATTTGTGCTGTCCATTGTATAGCTTATCTGACTTAATTATTTTCGATATATATGGAATAAGTCTGATTGCATTTTAATTAGATTCATAAATTAGAATGTGTGATTTATTTTATAACCTTTTCCTGGGGTTTGAAACGTTCACATGCCAAAGAGGACTGCGATGATCCTAAATTGAAAGAGCATATGTTAAAGATCGTGCAAGTATATTTATGTGTTTGAGTATCATGATGGTCATGGACTCATTTTTGGGGAGTGATGATTTTGAGCTTCACTTTACAACTTCAGGTTTTTTCTTAAAGAAATTTGGCATAGATGTTACATTGTATTACATTACATTACATATTGAAATTAAAAATGAAAAGCTGTGTGTTGGTGAAAAGAATAGTTTGTAATGAAAACAGCTGATTAATTTAAAGTTTAGCCACACATCAGGTACTGTCATAATAAGAA